>NC_037670.1:88409219-88614554 GCF_003255815.1 Theropithecus gelada
AAAAAAAAAAAAAAAGACAGACAGACAGACAGACGGAAAGAAAGAAAGAAAGAAAGAAAGAAAGAAAGAAAGAAAGAAAGAAAGAAAGAAAGAAAGAGAGAGAGAGAGAGAGAAAGAAAGAAAGAAAGAAAGAAAGAAAGAAAGAAAGAAAGAAAGAAAGAAAGAAAGAAAGAAAGAAAGAAAGAAAGAAAGAAAGAAAGAAAGAAAGAAAGAATTGTTGTATTTTGCTTTTTTGGTAAGCATTAGCATTTTCATATCATTCTATAGTGTTCATAATTATTTTATAACTGCTCATCAGGTTGGTATAGTACACTTGATTTAACCAATCTCTTTATTGTTTGAAGCCCATCTATATGTGTAACGTGTTTCCTTCCTTCCTTCCTTCTTACCTCCCTTCCTTCCTTCCTTCCTTCCTTCCTTCCTTCCTTCCTTCCTTCCTTCCTTCCTTCCTTCCTTCCTTCCTTCCTTCCCTTATGGAAGACAGGAAAGAAGGCAGATTATAAAGTGCTGGGAATGGAATTATTGAGGCAAAGATAATATTTTTAAGAAATTATTTATTGAGCTCTCTTTCAAAATTGGAAGGTATTACGTATTTTAGAAAAGTCAAATGTTGGAGTATGATTGAAAACTCAGTACAGACAGAATCCAATTACTAGGTCTCTTCATTGAAATTCTTAATTTGTGACACTTTTTTTTTTTTTTTTGGTCTTAGTGGCATGGAAGAAAGCAGGAGGTTGCTTCCCAAGTCAACTTTAACGAGTCTTTTGAGGAGTATTATTTATATGGCAAGTGGGCTATTGTGGGAATAAGGGCTTGTTAACTGAGTTAAGCAAAGGAGTGATTGAATCTGCCCCGGCAGAGGTATGATTTAGCGTAAGTACAGTCTTAGCCCCTCAGTGATGTCAGATGGACATCAGTTCGAGAAAATCTTCAATCCCAGTCAAACGAGGTTAAGCTTGTGTATTAATTTGCAGATAGTTCTCTGGTTTAGGAATGACCTGAGGTTTATCTGCCTGCTTACATTAATCATTTAAGGACAGCTGCTGGAAGCACAGTGGTTTAATGGGGGATGCCAATCCTTCTGGAGTAAACAAGGTCACCAGGTGCCAGGGAACAAGTTCAGCTGGAGCAATATTATCCCGCTCCTCCAAACTTTTTAAACAGTTACATTCTTGAAGATAAGGGGTTATGATCTGGGACTCACAAAGTCTGAAGCTTTGATAGTCCAAAGTCCCTGAACTTTGTCACACAGATGGCTGAACTGCCATCAGGGAATTGAAATGAGATCATGATGCAGCAAATTCTTCTCTGTGAGCCATGGTCCCAGTACTTATTGAACGGTTTTGTAAACAGTATAAATATTAACTTTGTCTCTTGTGTGCCAAGCCTGAGTTGGGTAATACTGCAACAGTAATGACAGCCTCTGAAAGTGAGATTTAGTCAGGTAAATGATAAAAAGATTTCAGTTTTGTTATTTGCTTTTGATGGGCACGTGGAAATGTCTGCCTCCAGGAAGAAACAGACAGGCACATTAGTTCTCTAAATACATCCATTCTCAACCTTGGCTGACTTCAGAATCCCCAAAATACAGGAAGCTAGGCCCTACCCACATCAATTGAATTTGAAATTTCTGTGTGTATGTGGGGTGGGGGTGGAAGGATTTCTGGAATTTTAAATCCTGACTCAGAATTGAGGGAGGATCACTGTTCTCATGCTACTGCAAAAAGTGTCTGAGACATAGATTTAAATATAAGTAATTTTGATTGTTAACTATATATGCGTGCTGTTTGTTTAATGTCATCGACATTGTGATTATTCACAGAAATCCTATCCCTTCCATTCTTAGCACTAGCTCCTTATCTGTGGCTCCCAATGTTTATTTCTCCTAAAGTTTCCCCCAAACCACATTGTAAATATGGAAGGCACAGACTATAATCTCTTTTACAGCACTAGATACAGTATCATTTAGTTACTACCAAAATTCTGACTCCACTTGGATAAGGGAAAAGGCATAATCTCTGCCAATGTTGGAGGCCAAATGTGGAGTTCTCATAGCTCAGAGAGGCTGGAGGGACTCCAGGAAAAGCGAACATGAAGACTCAGAAAATCATGGCTGTTAGAGTGGAAGGGACCTTAGTGCCTCGTCATCTCATTCATGGACAAGATTAACGAAAACAGAGAGGTTAGTACTTATTCAAAATCACACGCAGCCAGTTAGTGGGATCGTTGGGTTGGGAGCTCAGGTCTTTCAGTTCCCTGTCACCGCGTGGAGGGGAGAGGATGGCATTTTGAGGAAAAGCAGAGTGGGCATGGGGCATGTCTCCCTCTTCCACCAGAGCAGCTTTGCTGAAATCTGCTTTGCATAAGAGGCTTTTAGAAAGGGTTGAAAACCACGGCACGTTAGAGCATACCAATGGTTCTGGTTTCAGTCACCATATTTTTTTGCAAGTTCTGCTAATCCAACAGAGCTTGTTTACAGAACATTTAGCAGAGAAGTTTCCAGTTTGTAAAAACAGAACAAACACACACACAGCCCTTTAGAGACTACACCAAACGCTATTTCTAGAGATCATTGCTCCCTTTAACTCAATCCTTTTAACCTATGAAACGGCCAAAGGTCACCGCATTGTGGACATTCTAAAATGCAAGAAGTTAACCTTTTCACACCCCTGTGCCAGGACACTTTTCTAGGTTCACAACAAATATCCTTGGTTTTTCACTGTATGACCTCTCCAAAATTCTTTTTTTTTATATTACGTATAGGTATGCAAGTTTCTAGCTGCAAGCTTTCTGAAAACAAAAACAATCTTATAGCTTTCTATGTACTTTTGCAGGGTGCAAAGATTATATCATGTAATTCTTACAACAACCCAGTGATTTAAATTAGCTCCATTTTACAGGTGAGGCTGGGAGGACTGGTTCTTTGCCTAGGTCAAATATCTCATAGGAAGGAGACTTAAACCCCAGTCCCTCTAATTCCAAAGCAGTAAACTCCATCTCATAAACAATCATTATAAATACATTATTTTGTCTGGGCTTGGTGGCTCACGCCTCTAATCCCAGCACTTTGGGAGTCCAAGGTGGGCAGATCATGAGGTCAGGAGTTCGAGACCAGCCTGGACGATATGATGAAACCCGATCTCTACTAAAAATACAAAAAATTAGCCAGGCATGGTGGTGTGCGCCTGTCATCCCGGCTACCCAGAGGCTGAGGCAGGAGAATCACTTGAACCTGGGAAGCGGAGGTTGCAGTGAGCCAAGGTTGCGCCACTGCACTCCTGCCTGGGCGACAGAGTGAGACAAAACTAAACAAAAACAAACAAAAATTATTTTTTAAAATTTGGCTTGAGGCATATAAAAATCACTATATTTTCTTTTTAGATTATCTTCAAATAGAAGGTATTTTTCCCACTCCTTATTTACCTGAATCAGAAGCAAGTACACTGACTTATTTCAAGAACAACCAGAATTGCCGTGAACCTACAACAGATGGAAGTTGTCCCCATGGCACAGTAGCGCTGTAGGGTTCCAGAGATATGGACGGGGGTGCCACCAGCATCTGCTACATTATTAACTCAATATTATATGCACTGTACTATAGGCACTGCAGCTACAAAGTTGAATAAGACTGGGTTTTCTGTCCTGAGAGAACTTATAAACTAGTGGGGAAGGCAGACTCTTAAACTGCCAATTTCTTTCTCTTTTTTTTTAGAGATGGGGTCTCAGTATGTTGAGCAGGTTGGCCTCAAACTTCTGGCCTCAATCGATCCTCCCATCTTGGCCTCCCAAAGTGCTGGGGTTACAGGCATGAGTCACCACAACCACTGACAATTTCAATATAATATGGCAAGCACTCATTTTACACAATGCTCAAGGCACAGAGAGGAATCAATAATCCAGTTTGTGAGGAAGGGATGGCGAGAGAAGACTACTGAAGGGCATGGCCCACATGCTAAGCCTGGAAGGAGGAGGGAGAGCTAGCCAGACCAAGAATATGGCTGAGGGACAGGTGGAAAAGGGTGTTGCGGGCAGAAGAAACAACACGCAGGATAGAGCAAACTCTGGAATGGAATGGGGGTTTCAAGGGACCTGTGAGCAGTTTCGTACACTGTGTGGAGTGTGAGGTGGGAAGGAGTTCGGTGACTTTGTAGGAAGACTTATATGTGATGCTAAGGAATCTAGAATTTTTTATGGACATTGGGAAGGCATTGAAGAGTCTTAAGTTCATGAATGGCATGATGAGATTTGCACTTTAGGTTAATCACCGTGACTGGCTATCAGCTGTTTCCTGCTGTCACTTGTGATTCTCATGCATGTGACATTCTCCAAACAGTGGCTATGAGCAATTACTAGCTTATTTCTTTTCTACTCAAGAAAGCATGTCAGAAAACGCAAATGAGAAGACTTTATTATAGGGATGTGGTAGATTGAAAAACTAGTCATAATTCTCCACCCCTCCCTGTATCCACACCCTTTATAAAGTCACTTTGCTGCCCCTCCCATCAATACGTGGAGTCTAATTCCCCTACACTTTAAACCTGGGCTGGCTTTGTGTCTATGTGCGTCCATTAGAATGGGATAAAATGATGGTGTGCCGGAGCCAGGCCTAGACCTCAAGAGCTATGTACGTGCTGCTGTCTCTCCCAGACCCCTGACTTCCCCATACAAACAAGTCCAGTTATCCTGCTGCAGGATGAGAGGCCATGTCCACCAGCTCCAAGTCAGCCCTGTTATTCAGCCAGAGTTTCAGATTTGAAAAAGCCCAGCCAGACCACAGCAGACCACAGACACATGAGGCAGCCCAGTCAAGGACAGAAGCACCCAGTAGAGCCCAGACCAAATTGTGGCCTGCCATGAACTAAATACAAAGTTTTGAGTAGTTGGTTATCCTGGACATGGGGAAGACATTTGAGAGTCTTAAGTTCATGAATGGCGTGATGAGATTTGCACTTTCGGTTAATCACCTTGGCTGGCTATCTTTTTGCAAGCCTTGACACTTTCACAATCATAAGTAACAAGTTACTTGGGACATGTTGGGATGTTAGAACACAATGGCAAAGCATGATAAAGAGCACTTCTCTAAGTGTGTCCTTGGAAGGCTTCTGCTTTGGGGAAGATGGAACAGATGTGCTTTTCCTTTTTCCTCTGATAAGTATAACTAACCCCCGCTGGATATTACATCTGAAACAAAGAAGACTCTGAAAGGTAGCGAGAAAAGGCAGACCAGCCAGGAAGCCTGGGACCAGAGGACTGACACATGGGTGAGTTCCCTGGGGTTTCCTTTTGCCTCGTGTATCCCAGACTTGAAACTGAAGAAGCTGGAAATCTGGGAATGCCAATAGACGCAGACCAAAAGAAAAAAGAAAATCCCAACACAAACTTGTTCTCACTAGTCAAAGGGACAGCCTAGCAAGACAAAACAAACAAATAACCAAATAAAACCTTTTAGACAATAATCTACAATAGCTAAACAATTATGAGAGATGCATATAATTGCAGTCAATAACAATCATATTTTAGAAAAGTAATGATACAGGAAAATGCATATGATACACCTTTAAGTGAAAAAAGCAGGAAACCCCCAATTTTATAAAAGCATAAAATATATACGCACACATGCAAAAGGGTTGAGGAAAATACATCAAACCCTCAAGAGTGTCTATCTCTGGCCTGATGGTATCATGAATGATGCTTTTTTTCCTTTATTTAATTTCCCAATTTTCTGCAATAATCATTCAAGGCCAGGCATGCTGGATCATGCCTGTTAACCCAGCACTTTGGTAGGTCGAGGCAGGAGGGTCCCTTGACACCAGGAGTTTGAGATCAATCTGGACACCATAGTGAAACCCCGTCTCCACAAACAAACAAAATTAGGTGGGCATGGGGCTGCATACCCATAGTCCTAGCTACTCAAGAGGCTGAGGCAGGAGGATCTCTTGGGCCCAGGAGTTCAAGTTTACAGTGAGCTATGATTGTGCCACTGCACTCCAGCCTGGGTGACAGAGCAAGAACCTGTCTCTAAAAATAAAATAGTAATTCAAGAAAAATTAGCAATAATAAAATTTCCACAGTTGTTTACACTCAAAACTTCTGCAATATGAATACCTTGAAGAGCTGGAAGAACTCTTATGTCAGGATGCTATGCCACGGTCACATCGGGGTCACATAGTCACGGTTGAGGATGAAAAAAGAAGCAAGACATTCGGAGACATTCCCTCCCAAATGTGGATATTAGTAAGCAGACAGGATGAAATGTAAGAGCACTCAGATTTGGCTTCTCACGAATATGCCTCCCCAGCTCCTGTTCACGTTACCACTGACAGACTCTGCAATTACACGGACAACAAGTTAGATGTGTATGTTCAATACCAAACAACTATCAAAAGGTTTTTGGCCAAGTTGTTGAAAGTAGTAACAATAGAACAGTATTGACAACACTGTTTCACAGCCAGAGTACAGTAAGTTTTCACTTAACATTGTCTATAGGTTGTATGGTAAATTCACCTGATAGCAATAACTTTAGCATATCCTGAGGATGACCCTGTATGGCAGATGCACCTGAATGTGTGTTCCGAGCTAGGGCAACTGGGAATTGGCCAACCTGGAGATATTTTCCTTGTTTATGAGGAATATCTGAGCCCCCTTCCTGTCCCATGGAACGTGGGCCATACAGGGGAATCGAGCCTCCAAGTTTTGGGTTGAATGAAGGTTGTCAGGGGGAGAATATTAAGTGAAAATGTTCCATAAACTGCATGCCTTTTGCAAGTGGTTGCAGTTCTCCGGCTCAGCCCCTCACCACTGGACTGTATGTAGGGCGTGTCTATCCATCCTGCAGCCAATGGACTCTGTCTTCTGTATGTAAGCCCCAGTAAAACCCCATGTCTTGTTTGCTGGCTCTGGGTCTCTTCCTTGGCCTCTTGAACCTGGTGCCATCCCCATGGGAGCTGATAGGGGTTCTGCACAACATAGGTTCTTACAAACTGTGACTTCAAATGAAACGGCATTTAACAAAACCAGTTTTACACCATAGGTTAATTGATAGAAACAAGAATTAAAAGCATCACCAAACTTCTGAAGACTCCAACACTTCTAACGTAATCCATGTGAGCCATACATACATTTAAGAAAGATTAGTTTTTAAAGGTAAAAATTATTTGCCCGTTTTTGTTGAATCAGTAAGCGATGGTGGTCATAGTGGTGGTGAGTTAAATCAGGAAATAAATATTTGCAAAGCAAAAATCGTAAGAACACCTCCTACCACCATGAAGTTCAAAACCAATCACCAATCCGGTGTCCTTTCCGAGTGCTTTTGTACACATCATTTATTGTTGGGCATCTGTATGATTGTCGTCTCCTTTATGAATTTTTATTTGACAATAGTTTATATTCATTCACTCATTCCTTTTCCAACCTGCTTATTCCAGTTCAGGATTGCAGGATGCCAGAGCTTATCAGGGCAGCTTATCTGAGGGTGGGAACCAATCCTGGACTAGATACCAACCTGTAGCAGGGCTGCTCACACCCTCACTCTCTCATGCTGGGACTATGCATACATGTCAATGAAGCTAACGTGCACATGTAGTAGAAAACTGGAGTACCTGTAGAAAACCCATGCAGATAGGGGGAGAACGTATGGGGATGCTATGTCTTTTTTATTTGCCATGTAAATTGCCTAGGATATTGAGTGTGTAACAGGTTATTTAGTGATCGGTGCCTAATAGGCATTTTAAACATGTCCACAGATCTTCTGGTATCTTCTGCTGAATCTGTCCTTCCCTCATCTTCATCAACTCAGTAGAAGGCGTTACCTTTAACCATTCACTTAACTTCCCATCTATAAAATGATTCTTGCATCTTCACTTCTGTTTTAGACTATTACTAAATACCATTGGCTGAGTGGCTAAGAAACAACAGAAATTTATTTCTCACAGTTTTGGAAGCTGGAAGTCCAAGATCACAGTGTCAGCGCGGTCATTTCCAGTGAGAGTCTTCTTGTATCTTCCTGTGGCGGGAAGAGAACTGGGGTATCTGGGGTCCCTTTTATGAGGGCACTAATTCCATTCCTGAGGGCTCTACTCTCCTGACCTAATTACCTCTCAAAGTCTCCACCTTCTAATACCATCACATTGGGGGTTAAGATTTCAATATACAGATTTTGAGGAGATACAAACATTCAGTCCATAACAGCTTTCTTATTCCTCTGACCCTTACTGGTATCAGCTATGCTTCTCGAATTTGTTCTGAATCCACCCACTTCTTTTTGTCTGCGCTGTAACCCCGTTAGTTCATGCCAAATGCATCTGGACTGATACAGTTTTCCTTCTAACAGTTCTTCTTGCATTAACTCCTGCCTCTTATAATCTGTTCTCAGGTGAATGAATGAACATCTGCTTAATTGTATAAAATACAGGTATTCTCTTATTGATCCATTGTGTAATAGGCAGTGTAAATTACATATATTCTTAAATGCATTTTCAAACACTACTAAATTGCTTTGGGATGAAATGTATTATTGTCTATAAGTGAGTGACTGCTTGCTTTTAGCAAGTGCTCTGCCTTGATCGTGAGAGGATTCCACAAAGCACAATGTGGTGACAGGTGTAGAGAAACTGACAGTGTGGGACAGGATGGGAGCTGGGGCAAGCCCAGGGAGGGGACTAGGAAAAGTCCAGAACAAGGAGGACGATGATCTAGTCAGGCAGCTAATGACCCCAATGGTCAGGTGTGCTCAGTGTGCAAAGCCCAGCAAAGGGTGATGCAGGAACGGGTGGTGGTTTCAGGAACAGCTGTCCATGAATGGCAGGGTCTATGCCATTTAGTAGGTAGAACTCTGGTTCAGGGAGAACGAGACAAGTCAAGACAGACGAACCCCCAAACTTGTAGGAAGTGGAGTGAGGCACAGGTTATTAAAATGGAAACTCAGACTCAATGAGAAGGAGGCCTCTGTAACTAGAACAGATGCACAAGACGGAGCCTGGGTCTGGAGGTAAAAGTGGAAGTCCAGCCTTGTGCCCTGGGGCCCCCAGTCAAGCTGGATTGCAGCCAGCGCATATGACTAGAAGCAAAGGCTGGGTTAGAAGCCTTTCTGTCTTTCTGCCCGAGGTCTGCGTTAATCCTGGAGCAATGTTCTCAGCTGTGACAGCAAAACGGGATCACCAGGAGAACCGGAAGAACATACCAAAGCCTGAGCCCCACACCTGGGGATTCTGATGTAAGTATCACAAACTGGGTGGCTTCCAGGATTTTAAAAGCCCCCATGTGGGTCTAATGTACATCCCAGGCTAAGAGCCTTGGCCCTAGAGACTGGAGCTGAACTGAAACACAGGTGGAGGGGTCAGTAGTGTCACTCGTGGTGGGGAGGGACACTGAGGGGTGCCTGGAAATCAGGCAGAGTCTGATAAATCCTATTCCAACACAAATGGCTTTCTTTTTTTTGACATTATTAGAAAATAATTTTTTAAATTTTACCTGGATTTTATTTCATTATTTACAAGATGATTTTTATTCTTCTTTCATTTGGTAGACTAAAAGACTCTTAAACCTGGGGTTATGGCTTGAGGACAATACAGGCCACTAATTATTTTGCTGGAAGCAATATTGCATAGTGATTTAAAAGGCAGGCCCTAGAGTCAGACAGATCTAGGTTAAAATCCTGGCTTGGCCACTTCTTAAATCTGTAAATGAGAAATGAGATTAAAGGTAGCAACTGCCTATCTGATGAGGTCTTTGCAGGGATTAAATGAGCTTATATATGTAAAGTACATAGCCTGGTAACTAGAATAGAATAGAATAGAATAGAATAGAATAGAATAGAATAGAATAGAATAGAATACTCATTTATCACCTCCACATAATAGGACTAATTTTCTTAGCTGAAATTTTTCTTTAAAGATTATGATTTTCATTTGTTTTAGGCTCACACTATCATTTAGGCAACTTAATATACACTTCCACAACATTTACACTATATAGTTTTGTATTAATTAGGTGCTTTTGATTGCAAACAACAGAAACTAGTTTTGATTTCCTTAAGTGGGGTGGGGCAAATGGTTGGGGAAGATATATGGGACACAATAACTACCAAGTCATGATAAAGCCAGGAACCATTCAGAGCCGCTCCAAATGGGAAGACAAATCTAAATAAGATGCAAAGTTTTCTAGCCTTATTGTCTCTCTTCCAAATTTCACATCTCTGTAATTTGTCTGAGCCATCTGCAGACCAATCTACAGGGAAAAAGACACTGGATGACACATTAGTTTTCTATTGCTGCATGACAAATTACCGCACACTTAGCAGTGAAAAGATATGCATTTATTATCCGCTCATCCTATGAGTGGGGAATCTGGGTATGGCTTCACTGGGTCCCCTGCTCAGGTCTCACCAGGCTGACTTCTTGTCTGGAGGTGCTCAATCCATTTTCAAGCCCATTCAGGACTCTGGTTGTTAGCAGAGTTCATTCAACTCCTTGTGGTTGTAGGACTGAGGTTCCATTTTCTTGCTGACTGTTAGCTGGGGCTTGCTCTGAGCTCCTTGAGACCACTCTCAGGTCCTAACCATGTTTCTCTCCTACAGCATGGCCATGCGCTTCCTCAAAGCCATCAGGGAAAGGCTCTTAATTAATCAGGCCCTTCCTCAAAGCCATCACTTAAAGCTCTCTCCAGCCTGCTGCGATGGAGTCTTCTGTAATATTGTGGAATCCTAGAAGTGACTAACCCTCTTTGGGAGGCTGAGGCAGATGGATCACTTGAGGTCAGAAGTTTGAGACCAGACTGGCCAACATGGTGAAATCCCATCTCTACTAAAAATACAAAAACATTTAGCCAGGCTTGGTGGTGTGCCTGTAATCCCAGCCACTCATGAGGCTGAGACATGAGAATTGCTTGAACCTGGGAAGTGGAGCCAGATCTCACCACTGCACTCCAGCCTGGGTGGCGGAGCAAGACTCCCTCTCAAAAGAAAACAAAAAGAGAAAGAAGAAAAAAGAAGTGAAAAATCGATGGATTTTTTTTTTTTTTTTGCAGGTGCTGCTTACACGTGAGGGGAGGGGATTATTTGGGATATGTACTCCAGAAGGTAGGGATCTTGGAGGACTGTACTGAGTTGAATAGTGTCACCCCTAAATTCATGTCCATGTGGGACCTGTGAATGTGACTTTATTTGGGAATAGGGTTTTTGTGGATGTAATTGAGTTAAGATGAGATCATACTGGATTGGCGGTGTCTTTACAAGAAGGGGAAATTTGGGCAGAGAGAGGCGCAGGGAAGAAGGCCGTATGAAGATGGAGGCAGAGATGGGCTGCTGCCATGAGCCACGGAACGCCAAGAATGCTGGCAACCACTGGAAACTAAAAGAAGCAAGGTGGGATTCTCCTTAGAGCATCTGGAGGGAGCATGGCCCCACTGATGTCTTGATTTCAGATTTCTAGCCTCCAGAACTGTGAGAGAAGAAATTTCTGTTGTTGAAGCTGCTCCGTTTATGATACATTGTTACAGCAGCCTGAAGACAGGAAAACAGGACCTACCTAGAATTCCACCCATCCCAGGTGATTTATGAGAATGAAGCCAGGGGGCACGGAAGCAGCAATTCCTCGGAAAGGGAGGCCCAGGGCAGACAATCTCTTAGTGATCTCGACAGATCATATGGTAGATCCCTACCACTTTTCAAATTTTGGTTTGCATGATTTTAATTTTTCTTCTTCTTCTTCTTTTTTTTTTTTCTTGAGACAGAGTCTTGCTCTGTTGCCCAGGCTAGAGTGCAGAGGCACGATCTCCGCTCACTGCAACCTCCGCCTTTCGGGTTCAAGCGATTATTGACCCTCAGTGTCCCGAGTAGCTGGGAATACAGGTACGCCCCACCATGACGGGCTAATTTTTTGGGGGGTATTTTTTGTAGAGACAGGGTTTCACCATGTTGGCCAGGCTGGTCTCGAACTCCTTACCTCAGGTAATCTACCCTCCTCGGCCTCCCAAAGTGCTGGAATTACAGGTGTGAGCCACCACACCCAGCCTCTTCTTTTTTATTTCAGGAAAAAAAAAATCATATTTACTCAACAGTTGTAAAAATAGCACGATGGACTCCTGCCTACCCTTCACAAAGATTTACCAACTTATTATTTTGCATGGTTTTCTGTTCAGGAACCACGGAAAGGATAAAGGCATTGAGTCAGAAAGACATGAATTGAATATTCACTATCACTGGTTTTGTGATTTTAGAAATGTTATTTCCAAACACCTTGAGCTTTTGTTTAATCACGTAATGCCCTTTCACAGAGCTGGCTGAGAGCACATAAGGCAGGCCCGGAAGGCACCCAGCAGAGAGACGGGCACATGTGGGTGCCTCATACATGTGTGATTTTCAATGCTTTACACTGATTTTCCTGACTTCTTCTTCTTCTTCTTTTTTTTTTTTTTTAAAGACAGGGTCTCACTCAGTCTCCCAGGCTGGAGTGCAGGGGTACAATCACAGCTTACTGCAGCCCTGACCTCTCACGCTCAGGTATTCTTTCCACCTCAGCCTCCTAGGTATCTCGGACCACAGACATGCACCACCAAACCTGGCTAAGTTTTATATATTTTGGTAGAGACAGGGTTTCTCCATGTTGCTCAGACTGGTCTCAAACTCTTGAGCTCACGCAATCTGCTCCACTTGTTTTCCCAAAAGGCTGGGATTACAGGCATGAGGCAGTGCACCTGGCCAGTTTTCCTAATGTTTTAAACAAAATTTTCTTTACCTACTTCATGTGATAAGGACATCGCCTCAGGATTCCTTTTCCTCTGTCTATCCCAAGTGTCTCCAGGCCTCAGTCACCCCTGGAGGATAAATGGGACAGACCAGCACACACCCAGACCTACTTTTTGCTGGCCCAGTGCCTCCGCTTGCACTCACAGCATCTCCAGTCCCCCTGACAACAACTGGGTGTCCCCTAGAAGGTGTTCCTCATGTGTGCTGTTGTGCTGGTGACCATGTGATGCTGCTGGACCTCACTACTCTTCTTCCCATCCCCCAGGCATGGCCGTCCTCTCTGCCTGTGGCCACTATACTTGGCTGATCACTCCACAGTGTCCCACCAGCCACAGTGGATGTGCCATTGCTCTGGATTGCTTTGCTGAACACAAGTGTCCGCTCTGACAGTGGCCAAGTGCCAAGGTAACACAACGACCTTCAGGAATGTGGGGGACCCCCTGACAGTAGGGCATCTGTGCCTATTGCCCCTGACAGTTGAGAGAAGCAGCTCTTTGTTTCTACTCGCGGCTTTCTTCTGTGCAGATGCAGACATGGGTGTGAAGATGAAGCTGGGTAGATCTGGTATAGTTATTGTCTCGTTATTAGGAGTCCACATGCCACTTCAGTGGCTACTTAAAGGTCAAAGTACGTAGTGTTTTCTTTACTAGGATGAGTTTTCTCTAAACAGGTTGTTCACACCTCCCCTTACCCCAGGATCCCATTATCTCCTTCACCTGGCCTTGAGAAGTGCCAGATCTTTCTGCATGTCAGCAATAAACAGAACGAGCATGTTCTCCGGAGGCTCCTTAGCAGCCAAACCAACAGGCTTGAGGCTTCCCTATCCCCCTAGATCAACGAATGTGCCCGGAAGGGTCTGGACCCTGCAGAGAACAGAAGGCTCGAGCCAAGATCTTTCCTATCTGTATCAAAGTGTCTTTGAATTTATTTCCTTCTCTTCATTTCCCCTTTTCTCTTTTTCTTTCTTTCTATATGTTTATCAAAATTTTAATTCAAAGGGTACATCCTTCTGAGTTTTCTTTCTTTTTATCCATAGAAGAATTTCAGAATGGTCACAAGAAAAATAAAGTCAGTAGTAACACACAAAAAATCAACTGAGCAATCTATTTACTTTAGTTTAATTTATCATCTCGGTACTGATTAAAAACATTATGGTTGAAGAGAAACAAGGAGAGAAACAAATTTTGCTTTCGCATAGTTAAAAATTTTTAGTGGCATAGGTGTTCCACCTAGCATTTGAAATGTCCCACATAGGGAATATTCAAAGTCTAAAACTCCAACAGCAATGTAATTTAGTACTTAAAAAGAACTGTGTGTCAGAATACAGCATTATTGCTAGAGGGATATTCCACGCAGATGAAAGTCAGGGTAAAGATAAAACAACCATTTCAATTGAACAAACATGGAAAGATTTTAGTTCAACAGGTGTTTGTTAAGTAGCCTTCCCTGGGTTAGCTACTAGGTTCTAGTATTGAAGAGTCAGAGATACTTAGGCTTTTTTTTTTTTTTACATTTTAGGCCAGGTGTGGTGGCTCACGCCTGTAATCCCAGCACTTGGGGAGGCCGAGGCGGGTGGATCACCTGAGGTCAGGAGACCAAGATCAGCCTGGCCAACATGGCGAAACCCCATTTCTACTAAAAATACAAAATTAGCTGGGCATGGTGGCACACACCTGTAATCCCAGCTGCTCGGAAGGCTGAGGCAGGAGAATCACTGGAACTCGGGAAGCAGAGGTTGCAGTGAGCCAAGACTGTGCCACCACACTGCAGCCTGAGTGACAGAGTAAAACTCCATCTCAAGCAACAACAACAAAATGAATATAGAGAGAAAAGAAAATGCAATACTTCCAATTCAGTAGTGAATTTTATTTTTTTATTATTTTTTTTGAGATGGAGTCTCACTTCGTCACCCAGGCTGGAGTGCAGTAGCACAATCTCAGCTCATTGCAACCTCTGCCTCCTGGGTTCAAGCCGATTCTCCTGCCTCAGCCTCCCGAGTAGCTGGGATTACACATGTGTGCCACCATGCCCGGCTGGTCTTTTTTTTTTTTTTTTTTTTGGTATTTTTAGTGGAGACGGGGGTTTCACCATGTTGGCCAGGCTGGTCTTGAACTCCTGACCTCAAGTGATCCACCCACCTCGGTCTTCCAAAGTGCTGGGACTACAGTGTGAGCCACTTCACCTGACCTTGTGAAATATTTTGAACCAATTACAGGATAATCAGAAAACAGGGTTCCTCCTCCATGAGGGATCTTCTGAATTGTTTATATGGAAGAAAGGTACTCAAGCTGGCACTGTCTTAAAATATAATTTTATTGCATGTTGTAGTATTATCAATGGCCAATTGGCCATGTCTGTCAACTTTAGTCCATAAATTGAATAGTAGAATCTAGTTGCTGTTAAGTGAAGAACGCTGTGCTTTTGTTGCTGAAGTCCCATCTAAAATCTGTAAAGTAGATTGACAGCAATAACAAGGAGCACATGAGTGCTCTTGTGAGCATGCTCAGTGGAAGGCTCATGGGAGCCTGATTAAAGCTGAGAAAAGTGGGGAAACAATGATTAACTTATACAGGCTGGGAATTAATTATCTCCATCCAACACATTCAGTATCAAAGTGAGCCGATCTCACTCACTGTCAGACACTGCAGAGCAAGAAACAGATGATGGTTCCAAAACAAACATCCTTTTGCTGAATATTCTACCTACGGTGAGTGCAATGATTGAAAGATAAGTTCAAATACTGAGGCATTTATAGCATCCAGCTATTATTGTTGCTCCTCTGGTTCTTTCTGGGCTCAATGGACATCTCTGATTTCAACAGTTCTCTTTAACAATGTACAACAGACGATGTAATCCGAAGTTCTGTGGAACCATCCCAGGAACACATGGAGATTCTTGAAAACACCCCAAATGTGGCTCTTTAATTATCCGGCAGCATGTTGTTTAGTAGCAGATGAAATACCAAAAGTCTTTGGAAGGAGAAATGTTTTCAGGACTATAAGGCTAAATTGGAAATGGAAATTTAAATTTGTTATGATTAGAGTAAGTTTCATGGCTAGGGTTTTTTTTTCTTTATTATTTTTAAAATCAACCTCATATTTGCTCTACCAAAAAGAGGAAAAGTCTCCCTCTTTATTTAAGTGTCTTATCTTTTCTAGTGAAAATTAAAATAACTATCATTTTACTAATTATTTATTTTCTCATTTACAATAACAATTTCATGTCTCTACCAGATACATTTTTTGTTGCACAGAGTGCTAGAGTGAAAGTCATAGATTCACAATCTTGTGATCTGCCCTTCTGGGCATCTAGGGAGAAAAAAATAAACAAACAACAACAACAAAAAACATACTGTGACATTAAAATTGTATGACTACAGGGAGGGTGTTGTGGGGGGTTACCTATTTTCCTAGTCACCTCTGAAGTCCTGGCATGTTAGGGCAGGCAGTGAGGGATCTTCATAAGAGGCTCCAGAGGATCTCCCAGGAAGGGGGGAAACAAAAACAAGATATGTGGGAGTTGCCTTGTAACCTCAGGAGTGAGACTTGTCAATAAGAAGCACAGGGAAAAGGACTATCTTTTACCCTTCCTACAAGATCCAGTATGGACAGGGAATTTATTCTTGGGAGCAGAGTGAAGATATCAGAACTCAGCCCCCGGAGGTATGATACTGAGTGAAGCACTATGCTGTCATGTTTGTGTTTCATCTACATAACCTCGGTGCCTAGCCCACTACCCAGCAACTAACAGGCATTCAAAAATATTTTTTGAGTTAGTTTATATTTTCTTTTTACCCAACTTCTAGGTAACTTGCCCAACAGCCAACCAGGAAGTGAAAAAGAAAATGTGGAGAAGGAATACCCACTCCAGCGTCAGCGTTCCATTATGGAGAACTAGATATGAGGGGGCTGGAAAATGTAGTCTAGCTATGTACTGAGAGAGAAAAAGGAGTTTGGTGAGTTTCTACCATGGTTTCATGACACGATGAGAACCTGATAAAAGTACCAGTGAGGAGAGGAACAAGACTGGGCTAATGGCTGGAGAAGCTGAGCTGGAGTGATAATGTCAACGTGGCAGCAGTCATGAAGACCAAGGGAGAAGCAATCAAACAATAGCAATAAAATCAAGGAGACAGATCCGGGTGAGGGCAGTCTCACTGACGCATAGCAGAAGGCCAGCAGAAGTGAAGGCCGTGTGTTGGAGTGAAGGTCTGAGCCCATAGGTCTCCATGGAGAAGTACCTTGAGATATTTCTAGGAAAAAGAAGTAGTTAGAGGGCCTGGGGATTAGGCAGGTCTCCTTGTGAGGGCCAGACACGTGGACCACTCTCATAGGTAACCACTTACTGGCTGTAATCTCTGGGCCATGGAAAGGTGAATGTATTAGTTACAAGTCACATAAGTGCAAACATATATGCATAGACATACTAGTGTCTTTCATTGATTGAGCATTACCTGTTTGCCAGGCACTATACATATATATATATATATATTCTCTAATTTTTACAACAGTGCTACGATGTACTCATTTTCCTTAGTTTCCATGAAGAAACTAAAGTTTAAAGAGATTAACTTGTTATACATTTTTGTAAGCAAAAAGCTGGATTTGAACATGGTGAATCTGACACTAGATTCCAAGCCACAGTGCAGTCACATCTATATTCATACTCTCTATGATATATGTGCATATATTTTTAAATGTATATTTTGTGACAGAGTGTATCAAGTAGCTATTGTTGCATAACAAACTGCTGCTAAAAATAGCAACTTAAAAACAGCTCTTCATTATTTTTCACAAGTCTATGGGATGGCTGAGCAATTCTGCTGATGTGGGCTGGGTTTAGTTGATTTTGGCAAGTGTCTCTCGCACCCCTACGATCAGCTAACAAACAGGTTGGCTGGGGGCTGCCGGGTCTGGGATGGCCTCAGCTGGGGTGACCTGGCTCTGGTCCCCGTGGTCTCTCATCCTCCAGCAGGCTAGCCCAGCTTTTTCTCATGGCGATGGCAAAGTTTCAAGAGAGAGTGGGTGCACACTAAGCCTCTTGAGGACTAGGCATAGAACTGGCACTCCACCACTTTTGCCACATTTGCCAAAGAGAGTCATAAGACCAGCCCAGACTCAAGAGTGGGGAAATAGAACCCACATCTTGATGGGAGGAATTGAAAGGTCATTTTGCAATGGGTTTGGATACAAGGAGGGGTAGAGAATGGGGCCATTTCAGTAATCAACCTACTGCATTTAACACCTTAGGTATTTTTCCCCTAAAAAGTAGGTAAGAAAACAGCATGTTTGCTTAAAATGTGGTTTTATTAATTAGTGCAAGGGCACACGAGTCTTCCAAAATGTATGTGTTGTCTAGTCCCTCTGGTCTAAAAAGGGCTGAAATGGACAACATGTTAAATGGATAAATATCTTTTTTATTTAGGGAGGCAGGGCACAAAAATACCCACTTCCAGGCACCAGATCCATCTCAATAGAAAATAGCCTTGCAGTCGATGATTTTTAAAAAGCAAAACAAAACTGAAAATTTGACTTCCTGTATGCCCTGCAAAGAAGGGCGGGCGGAGAAGCTGTGAATGTGTGAGGAGCAGCTGGCTTTTATTTTTAAACACATATTATTGCTACCCAGATTTTTTCTAGAAAAATGGAAAGAGACTTACTAAGGAATTCTGACACACAGGGATATCATTTCAAGTAGGTGCTAATGAGATTGATGTGGTCTTTTCAGAATAAAGTCTTGTCTTTATAATCTATTCATTTAGTCCATGAAGTGGGAGAAAGAAACACAAAATGCTGAAATGTGGAAAATGCTAGAGATTCCTAATAGGCCCTCAAGAAATGTGTGGATTGTCAGAGCCAGGCTTCATTCACATAGACTTTTCCCTCAGGGAGTACAGTTTGGACATTCATAATTATGAGAATCTCCATGTCAGATTCCCGTAACACTAACATCCTTTGTTCAGAGGGAATTATCCAATACCATCAGTGCTAACTTCAGTGCCACAGTATTATTCTTAGGTGAAAAGTTATGAATAAATTTAAAGTGTAACATGTAGAAAGCCAAGGGGAGGGCCAACCAAATGCTTCTTCTGCTCTTCTGAGCTCACTTATAGTAAATCTGGAAATGATATGGCAACTGACTCATAATTGAATTGTTTTGTAGGTTTTATGGCCAACTTACAAAACTAATTTCTATAAACTTTCATCAAGGATGGTAAAAAAATGTCTACAGGAACCAGCGAGATAATATACGTGGCTAAGAAGGCAAGGTGGAAGTGGGTAGAGGTGATTGGGGGAATTGTAGAATCCTCATTTAAAAGGAACTGATGAAAACTTAAACAAAAGCACTGTGCAATCCAAAAAAAGCAAGTCTCTGGGTCAGATATGACCTGACTGAGTCAACTCATGGTCTTTATGATAGATCAACGTTAGATCAATAGAAAACTGCATGCCTCTAATCATAACTCCTCTTGTACCAAATTAGCACAAGGATGAAATTAATTTTTCTTCTAATTTATTTTCTACCCTCTCCTTTAGAAAGTTAAAATAATACTACAAAATTATGTGCCAATCTCAAGACGCACGTGTATATGTGATTTTCACGTCTGAGATTTCCCCTTGGGTGTTTTCTGGAATTGTCTATGCATATTAAGAAACGCAAAAACAAGTATTTGGAGATAACAAAGATTCTAAATCTCAAACCTCTCTTGAAACGTGTATAAAACTTAGACCAAAAGGTTACTTTTTCTTGTGTTAGCTAGGTGGGCTCTAAATAATATGTTGTGAGACCTGAATGTAGCTGGGACCCAACGTGGCTCAGCTTTTGTGCCATGTCAATGGAAAGAAACAGCAGAAAAGCAGAAAAGAAATGAACATTTGTCTATATGATTTCATGCAAACAACTATATGAATCAATACATTTCCTATTTCCTCTAATAAGAAAAATCATTAAAAACATAACTAGTCATTTTTTGAATCGTTCTCCACAGTGTTCCAGAGCACATCATCTTTAATTGTACCCAAGTTGTTGGAGAAACAGCATTGACAGCATGTATTGTGCCATCACTGAGAATGTCATCCCAAGGATTAAGTACCCATTGTGAAATATTAGATCACTTGTTTTTATTTTTGTTTATCTTGTTTGTGCTTATACTTGATCTCTACAACATAAGCATGTAGTGTTTTGCTTTTGAAAGATCTTTAAAAGAATTCTATAGATAATATCACCAATTACAATTGTGAGATGATATCCCACAAACAAACAACTAAGTCTGTATTAAATATCTTTGCTCTTCTCTTACTGACCCCATCAGCTGATTCCAGAGTCATCCAAATCTGGCATTGACTGAGATCAGTTCAGGCCAATGTCCCTTTCCCAACAGCACCTAGCTGTTCAAACTAAAGTACAGTCAATGATAGAAAGCCCATAATATGAGAAACTTTGTAGGGATTTGATTATGATTCCTCTCTTTCAAAGGACACTTTTGAAAAAAAGAAAACATCGCAGTTTACAATAAGCGCATATGATAATCAACTATTTCAATGGTATTCAGTCTTTTAGAAAAGAACCAAGACATGGAAGTGGGGATGCTGTTCTTTTTTTTTTTTTTTTTTTTTTGAGACGGAGTGTCGCTCTGTCGCCCAGGCTGGAGTGCAGTGGCCGGATCTCAGCTCACTGCAAGCTCCGCCTCCCGGGTTCACGCCATTCTCCTGCCTCAGCCTCCCGAGTAGCTGGGACTACAGGCGCCCCCCTCCTCGCCCGGCTAGTTTTTTGTATTTTTCAGTAGAGACGGAGTTTCACTGTGTTAGCCAGGATGGTCTCGGTCTCCTGACCTCGTGATCCGCCCGTCTCGGCCTCCCAAAGTGCTGGGATTACAGGCTTGAGCCACCGCGCCCGGCCTGCTGTTCTTAACATCTAATAAAATATCTTAATAATATTCTCTAATCTGCCAGTATTTCCCACACAGGCAGAAGTTGCTACTTTGTAAATGGATTCCCGGTTCCCAGTTCCCCGCTATAGACTATTCCCGCAACGTGCACCCAGCACAGTGTCTCCCGCTCAGCAGTGCCTGACAATCTGATTCTTTCTCTCCCATTCCTGCCTTTCCCTTACTTCCACGTGGCTCCTCTATTTCCCCTTCACCCTCACTCTCACTCTAGAGCCTCCATTTGTGCTCCCCACAAAAAAGACTTTGGAAAGTGTAGTCTGGCCTCTTACTCCAATTATTTTTCTTGGGAAAAAATTTGTCCATTTCCCAGATTCTGCACCAAAAAGGAAAGTTCAGGTGCTGACAGTCACAAAGCAAAAACCCTTCCCGAAATGCAGAAAGAAGATAGAAGGACTTCATATTCATTAATTCTTCTTATCCTTGCTCTGCTTAAACAGTCACTAGGCACATCTTTTCCTGTGTGCCACTCTGTGGGACTACATAATCAAGTCAAGGAGGCTACAAGCCCCTACAGGCCATAAAAATGTAATGCTCATCAAACACAATGCTAAAGTCTTCTCATTTCCCAAACCATGTATTCTTCCATTTGATTTGCACATGCTTCTTTCAAGAACATTTTTGCTGAAATTTTTTGGTAGGAATAGTTAATCTTATGCTCCAAAATGTAAGACAGGAAGTCAACTGGTTGAAGCTTTACCTTGTTCTTACCAAGAGGAGGAAACAATGAGATTCAGTGACTTTGCTAGATTTTAAGTGGAATGAGAATAATATTTTTGAATTAATACAGGGAGTTTTCAACCATAACCTGTTCTGGCAATCCACCTAAATTTAGTGACTTCAAAGAACAGTGATTCCTGTGGGTCACAAATTTGGACAGGGCTTAGCTGGGTGATTCTCCTGCCGTGCATAGTTTGATCTGGGGGATGTCAGTGGAAATCCATTGGCTTCTGGGCTTCCTTAGAGGATCTATGACAATTTTGCTCACATGTCTTTTGCTGTGGTGGGGATGACTGGAAGGCTAAGCTCCACTGCACCCCTCTTGTCTCCACATAATTTCAGGGCCTTTCCATATAGTCTTTCCAGGGTAATTGGACCTCTTACATGGCAGGGTTCAGGGTTTCAAGAGTGAATGTTCCAAAAGACAACAAAACAAAACAAAACAAACAAACAAACAAACAAACAAACAATAACTGCCATTCTCTGAACCAGAAATGGGCACATTGTTACATTGTTATTGTTATTTCTAGTATATTCTATTGGTTAAAGCAGTCATTAACTCACCCAGGTTTAAGGTAAAGATTCAGAGAGCTACCATTTGAAGTCAAGAGTGTAAAAAAGAAATTGTGGTTATCTCTTATCCACCATACTGCCTTATCTTATCAAGATCTATGCCTGGAAGGCTAAGCTCATGTGGTTTCTTCCATAGCAGGGACTGGCAAACTGGCCCACAGCACAAATCTAGCCTTCCACCTGTTTTTGCAAACAAAGTTTTATCAGAACCCTGTTGCCTTTATTCATTCGTATATTGTCTATGGCTGTTTTCACACTACAGCGGCAGAGTTGAGCAGCTACTGCAGAGACCATATGGACCACAAAGCCTAAAATATTTACTATCTGGCCTCTCATTAAAAAAGTTTGCCAACCCCTGTTCTATAGCACACAGAGAACCCAGGTTACGACAAAGACAGTAGAAAACATACCCTTTCTGGCTGGGAGCGGTGGCTCAAGCCTGTAATCCCAACACTTTTGAGGCTGAGGTAGGCGGATCACCTGAGGTCAGGAGTTCAAGACCAGCCTGGCCAACATGGCGAAACCCCGTCTCTACTAAAAGATACGAAAATTAGCCAGGCATGGTGGAGGACGCCTGTAATCCCAGCTACTTGGGAGGCTGAGGCAGGGAGAATTGCTTGAAACGTGGAGATGGAGGTTCCAGTGAGCTGAGATCATGCCACTGTATTCCACCCTGGGCGACAGAGTGAGACTCTGTCTCAAAAAAAAAAAAAAAAAAAAAAAAGAAAGAAAACACAACCTTTCCAGCCCTGGTAAACTGCAAGCAGAGAGAGGAGAAGCTCAGATATGTATACCTCCTTGTGCCTTGTACAAGTGGGGTTCTCCAGGGGGTCTATAGTGAAAAAATTCAGCTGTTGGGGAATCTGAGGTCACTAAAGGAACAAGGCTAGTGGCATGCTCTTCTGGCTGTCCTGGAGATGGTGAAGGGGTAGTAGGCTTTTAGGAGAAGTCCTGTGCTCAGGCACTGCCAGTGTGGCAGGGCACGATACTGCAGCAGATGAGCCAGGGCAGCAGTTCTCTTTTGGGAGTCAGAAGGCCCCACACACTTTGGCAGACAGCACAGAGGTGAATAGTCCTTGGGAGCAAGCTTGGAAAATTTATGACTGGTGCAAATGTCTGGAACCAGACAGACCCCTGTAGTCATTAGTCCAGAGACTAGACCAGAGGTCTCACTCACCAGCAGAACAATAAGAGTCTGAAGCTCCCCCGAGGGATACAGGCCCTTGCACACACTCCACTACGCTTGCCTACCCTCACCAAGAAGAGCAAGTGGAGGAGAAAGTTGAGTCGTCTGAAAAAGACAGCTTACACTGAAAAAGAATGCATTGCCATAAATTGTAGCAAATTTGAATTTTGTATCTGAATACCTTCTCCCAACTAATCAATAAGGTAGGCCTGAAGAATGTCAGATTATTTGTAGGGAATAGATAAACTATATTTGTTTTACATACCTGAGTGTTGAATATAAATTTTAGACCCTGTTACCGTAAGATTATATGAGTTTCCTATATTCTATATTCTTTCAAGTTAAATCTACATTGTAAAGGTCTTAACATCATTGGCACAGAACGAACTCCCTTTTTGAGAGATGGAGGACATTCTTGTGGTAGATCGTAAAGAGAAGTTTATGAGCAGTTTGGCCTAGTTCCACTGGGGTTTGGATTGATAATGACCTTGGGCAATGCAGTGTAATATAATGTTGAAAGGAAGCCATTAAGGCCAGGTTCCTACCAAGCAAATAACAGTGGAGTTAATTCAAATAACTCCCTAGCAAAGTGTCTGCCTCCACCAAACACTACTATCACTTTGCTTCACATGATAAAGGGTTCATGTTATTTGCAAATGAACTAATTCTGGCTGTCAGGAAACACTGTTGGAGGAGTAGTTTTTAGCTGGTGACTTCAAACATAGCTGTAGCAGTGTGATTTGTCTCTGGCATGGTTGGCAGGAACTGCTTGAAGACCTAGAGAAGGGGGATCCTGGGTTTGAAAATAAGGGCAACCCTTCTCTAGGGAGTCAAATAGGTTCTTGCTAGGCAAAGGCAAAGCTATCCAGGAAGACTGAGCTCTTAATGGACAAAGGGTCTACCTTGAGCCAAATTTCAAGGCAAGTTATTTATCATTGTGTAATAAACCAGTCCCAAACTTAGTGGCTTAAAACAACACCAATTTTATTATCTCTCATGAGACCATAACTGATGGAGCTCAACTGGATGGTTCTTCTGCTCCATGTGATGTCATCTGAAGCCACAGTCATCTGAGGATCATCTGGTTTTGGAAAATGCTGGTGGTGCTGAAGTCTCCATGGGGGTTGTTGATCAGAGTACCTAGATTCTCTTCCACACAGTCTCTCCATGTGGTTAGGGTCTCTCAAAGCATGGCAGCTGGGTTCCAAGAGGAAGGAAGTCGAAGTTCCCGGTTCTCTTATAGCCTGCACTTAGAAGTCTTAGAATTTCACACCTGCCACATTTTATTGGTCAAAGCAATTCCCTTATTTCTGCTTCAAGGGGAGTAGAAATAAACCCTACATTTTGACATGAGGAGTGGCATGGGCATACAGGGAGGGGAGGGATTGTTGGGGCCTATATTAGTAATTTTTCCAGAGAAACAGAACCAGTAGGAAAGTTTCTGGTGCTCCAGAGAAACAAAACCAATATGGGAAGGAGAGAGAGAGAGAGAGCATTGCATTTAAGGAATTGACTCACACAATTGTAGGGAGGCTAAGTCCAAAATTTGCAGAATAGACCAGCAGGCTGGAAACCCAGGGAAGAGTTACAGTTCAAGCCTGTAGGCAATCTTCTGGCAGATTTTCTTCTTTCTTGGGGAGGTCAGTCTTTTTCTATTAAGGCTTTCAATGGATTGGATGAGACCCAGCTGTGTTATAAAGGGCATGCTACTAGAAGTCCAGCAATTTAAATATTAATCTCATTTGCAGAAAACATCCTCACAGAAACATCCAGAAAAATGTTTAGCCAAATATTGACACAAAATTAACCATGACAGGGGCTAAACTGCTATATTAGGTCAAGGCCTTTTCTGTCCACCCCCTTGTGGTCACCCCTCTCCTCCCATGGCTGCCACTCCACATCTTCATTTTGCTTCTTTTTTTCCTTTTCAGCTTCAGGCTTTCACCTCCACCATTCTCTTTTCTGCCTCAGCCTCTTTTCTGGGCTCTCTCTTCTACTTTTATTTTCCATGGGCCGCACAGTTAATGAAATATTTTCCACCTTGACAGGTGGGATGCCTCATTTGTGTGGCACCCAGGCTATGAAGTACTCTAAGGCTGGTGGTGAGTGAGGCAGGAAGGACACTGGACTTGGAAACAGGCCACCCAGGGCTGCAGGAAGGACCTGCTGACTTCCCCTTTCAGACCCCACACTTCCCTCCATTTGTATGCAGATTGAGCATTCTAGAACTTCAGTCTCTGTATCAATTGGAGAGGACTACAGGAGTACAAGGCTCTGTCTTTCCTCCTAGGCACCATATGTGCTCTGCAACAGTGGCCATATGGAGACAGTGTTGTCTTTTTTATTTTGCTTTGTTTTCAAAAAGCAGAAATTTCTGAGTTGATAGGAGAGCGTACCATCTTGTCCAGGCAGTGGGAAAAGATGCATTTTTAACAGGTAAAATTTGGAGGGGGGCAGTCACATCTGTGGGTAGATAACTACCACCTGTATTTGTGTGGGAGCATGGATTACCCTCTGAGCTTGAGGGAAAACATATCACAAAACTTGTATTTCACACCTTTCACCTGGTGTCTAGCTGTAGGATGAATGCAAAGCAAGTATGTCTATGTCTACAATATCTAAAAACGTTTCCAATGTGCACATCTTACCTCAGAGAGGTCTCTTTGTTTGAATTTTTCTTTCTTCCTGAAATGATTATGAAAATACACTCACACACACACACATACACGTGCACACAACTTCAGTGGGTTGTTAAAAAGAAGAAACACTTTGAATTAACAATCAGTAGAGGAGTAAACATTATCTCAGGTATCCGAGTGAACAAAAACATGTAAGAGAAAACCCAGAGTCAGAAAAACTGGGTTCATAAATACATATGGGCATCGCTACAAATGTGTGTGTAAATGCACAGAAAAAGTTCTGGAAGAGTAGCTACCCAGTATAATTGTGGTCAGTTTGGAGAGGAATGGCATTAGGATCATGATGGGGGCATTCCACTTTTTATTCTACATATTTTTGTATTGTTTTAATATTTTATGCCAAAGCAAAGATGCATCTATTTCTTTACTTTTTAAAACTTGTGAAAGAGGGAATGTATTAATTTCTAGGGTTGCCATAGCAAAGTGCCACAAACTTGGTGGCTTAAACAACAGGTATGTATTGTCTTATAGTTCTAGAGGCTAGAAGTGTCCAGGCTTGGTTCCTTGTGTGGGCTTTGAGAATCTGTTTCAAGCCTCTTGTCTAGCTTCTGATGATTTGCTAGGAATTTTGGCATTCCCTAGAATATGGTAGATGCGCCTGGCAATGATAACTTGACTTAAGCTTACATTGAGAATGAGCCTACGTGGCAGATGCACCTGAATGTGCATTTGGAGTTCCAAAAGCTAAGGAATCTAAGGAGTGGCCAAACCAGAGATTTATTCCTTATCTGTGAGGAACATTGGACTGTCCCTCAAGCCTGTCCCATGAAATGTGGGCTATGCCGGGGATTGAAGCCCTTTGTTTTGAGTTAAATGAAGGTTACCAGGTGCAGGTAGTTAGGGGAGGGTGCTAAGGTAAAACGCTATGTAAATTGCATGCTTCTTACAAGCAGTGGCAGTTCTCCTGCCCAGCTCACCACCGCGGAACCGCTCTGTATGTAAGTTTCCAGCTGATAAAACCCTGTGTCTCACAGGGTCTCATTTGCCGGCTCTGGGTCTCTTCTTCAGCTTCTTGAACCTGGTGCCATCCCTACTGAGGTTAGCAGGGGTCCAGCACAATATTTGGCTTATAGAAGCGTCACTCTGATTTCTGCCTGTCTCTTCACATGGCATTCTCCCTGTATGTGTCTAAAGTTTCCCTTCTTATAAGGACACCAGTCGTATTTTATTAGGGGTCAACCCTACTCCAGCCTGACCTCATTATCACCAATAATATCTGCAACAATCCTGTTTCCAAATAGGGTCACATTCTGTGATATTGAGGGTTAGGATTTCAACATATGGATTATTTGAGGGGGAACAATTCAACCCATAGTAGAACAGTGAAACAAAAGTGAGAATCTTATACTACCTTTTTTTTTTAGACAGAGTCTCGCTCTGTCGCCCAGGCTGGATTGCAGTGGCCAGATCTCAGCTCACTGCAAGCTCTGCCTCCCAGGTTCATGCCATTCTCCTGCCTCAGCCTCCCAAGTAACTGGGACTACAGGTGCCCGCCACCACGCCCGGCTAATTTTTGGTATTTTCAGTTGAGATGGGGTTTCACTGTGTTAGCCAGGATGGTCTCGATTTCCTGACCTCATGATCCGCCCGCCTCGGCCTCCCAAAGTGCTGGGATTACAGGCATGAGCCACTGCACCCAGCCTTATATTACTTTTAATTAAAAACAATCTTTGAAAGAGTTGTGGACAGCCCCCTGCTGTGCATGAACTCTGGCATTATCTTCTATAAGCTTCAGTTCTGCATCTATGAAAAGGGGCCAAGAATATCTGCCTGGAGTTATGGTGAGGATCAAATGATAAAATGCATGCAAAAGAGCCTTATCCTGTGCAAAAAGCTATGTGAAGGTAAGTTTCTGGAGATTTGAACAGGGAAGCAGCTGAGCTCCTTGCACACTGTGATTGAAGATGAAATGTCCAGTCTCAGGAAGCAGTCACCTAGAACAGTCAGGAGACACAGACCTGCACCAAGACCTTGTGATCGAGAGGTGACAGATGTCACATCCAGCTTTCCCTCAAAACCATAAGGCGCTGTCATAAGTTGAACCTGTGGGAAGGGATAACAGGCTAAAGTTTGCATATTTTAATGCTTTAATTCAGTGCACAGAATGACCATTTTCATTTAAACAGATCTTTAATTATTTTCTGAGCTTCAAAGCATGGCCAAGAGGAAGCACAAAAGTCAAGAGAAACTAGGTTTATGACCTTGGCTTGGAGGAATAGTTCTTACCCTTATCTGGATCACAAATTCTTTGAAGAAACTAATTTTTAAGAATGAAACAAGCAAATAAAAAACCATGGCTGTTTATCTCAGAGAAAGTCATCTAGACAATTTTCCATATTATTTCTGGGAGCTCACAAACCTCAGGTTCAGAATGTCTGATATGAATAAAAGTTCTTAAGACAGAAGGCACTTGAATACTCAAAAAAAAAAGAAAAGAAAAGTCTTAAGAAAGGAAACAGTTTAGAAGAAGCTAGATTCTTTCTAGTTCAATAATAAAGAAGAAATCATCCTCATTCTCAGTAGCAGTGAATTGTAAGTGCTTTCTCTTCGTTCCATCATTTAATAAACTATTGGGTTCACAGTGTCCTGGAGCACTGAGCTTTTTGACCTTGAACGGAGGTGATCTGAGAAGTCCTCCAGCTGATGACTTTCAGTTAACTCCCAATGATGGGCACTGATGGCCAAACAGTGACACTGTCTCTTTGGCCTTTGTCTTAGGGAAGAGGTGCCTTGCAGGGCAACAGCAGCATTTTTGAGTTTCGGAGGTTTTATTTCTGCAGATCTGGGAGAATATCTGACAACATGAGAGTGTGGCTTCCTTGAAGGGAGCCTCAAGAGCCCCCAGTGCACAGAGTTGCACCACTGAAGGGGAAGAGAGAAGTGCTTACAGGTAGTGGGTATGTGAGATAGGAAACTCAGGCCCTGCTTCTATCCCCATTGGGGTGCGGGAAATAAGCCGAAACCACCAGATGGACTGAAGGAGCTGCCGGCAGGGCAGATCTGCAGCCTCATTCCCACGTGCAACTACCCAAAGAGTTGCATCTGAGCCCCTGTGCCTCCACATGACACAGGAATAATGGAATGTTTTGCATACACCAAAGCGTGGTCCAGAGATGATGAAGGGTCTTAGGCAGATCCATGGTGTTCCCCACCCTCCCTGGGAATGTGGCCCCCAAACGGCAAAGGTTCTTGGGAGCCTGTGAGGACACAGAAGGAGCTCAGGAAAAGCTGCACCTGCAAGGGACTTGTGCCTGAGCATGAAGGAAACTACCAATCACATGGACCAATGAATGATCAAAGATTAGAGGGAAACCCAGCGTCTCTCCAAGGGCAGAATGTAGGGTGGCCGCAGTGCGACCTTGTTGGCATATCTATCCTTTCCCTTCTCACCCTCTGTCTCCCAGCTCAGATGCAACCCTGTATATACTGATTGACTGAGATGAATGGGAACTCCAAATAGAAACAAATTAAGTTTAGCTGTATATATGTACATACATATATAAAAATATACGTGTGTGTGTGTGCATGTGTGTGTATTCCTTGCCCTCCTAAGATTGTGGCACCCTGATTCTGCTACATTTTTCCTGTTGACCTATACTAAGGAAAAATGGTTATTACTTGGATGCAGAACATCTTACTGTTCTTTTCTTCAAAAATTTGTATAAATTAACCTCAATTATACTTATTACT
This sequence comes from Theropithecus gelada, assembly GCF_003255815.1. NCBI lineage: Eukaryota > Metazoa > Chordata > Mammalia > Primates > Cercopithecidae > Theropithecus > Theropithecus gelada. Next base: position 88,438,775 of record NC_037670.1, read on the forward strand.
GAATGAGAGGTTGGCAACCTGGGGTTTTGCATTCTTTCATATTTATGGTGCTACCTTTTTCTATAATACTGAACTACAATGGCTTGAGCTACCAGCCCATATAAAGGGAGAAATCCAGGGTCCCTGCAGACACCTCTAGGAATCCTCACAGGGCTTATGTATGTCGGTTGCTCGGTGGCTCAGACCTTCTTCTTCCACTACACCCTCAGCCTAAGGTCTGTGTTTCCACGGCTGCGGGATGAGGCTTCTACTTTCTACCCCATCACCTTGTGTCACAGGCCACTCCGTTTCCCACCTCTCCCCATAGTATCATTGACACAGACAATGTTAATAGCAGATTTTATTGAAGATTTGCGAGGGGCAACAGAAAAGAGTTGCAATCCAGAAAACAACCTACAATTGAACTTTAGATATTTCCCAAATATTCCTGCCCCCTGGAACACCTGGCCAGCCATTGCTTTCTCTCCTTCCTCCAGCCTCCTGCCAGGAAACTCAGACTCCCCTGGGTGGCCACATCTTTTTCTTTTCTCTATGCAGAGCAATGTAGCCTTTTCTTTGTTCTGCTTTCTTCTTCGAAGTGTTCTGCCCTGCAGCCTGGTTTTTCATGTCTAATTGGGTGATCAACAACAACAAAGGCCCTCTTTAGGACGGTTTCTAGCCTCAGCATTTGAAATCACAACTGTTTGTCTCAAGTACTTCAATCCTCCAGTGAGAATGAATGGCCCAAGACCCACCTTGATGTGGGGCAGGGAATTTTTACAGTTTACAACCTTCAAAGTGTCCTCTTGGCCCAGCCATCATTAACTTTTTGGCCATTTTGGAATAGGGTGAATGAGCAGCAAGACAACCCGGCCAGTTTGGTCATTTTGGCCATTTCTCTTAATGATCCAGAGTCTGCAGACCCATCAGTTCTGTAACAATCCACAATCATCATTAAGGCAACCAAAACGAGAGGGCAGCTGGCATCACTGGTCTTTTCACACACACAAATATAGCCCATGTCCTTCTGCAGGAAGAATGACATACCTGAGCCCCTCAACTGTGGAAATGAAAAAGAGACATGTTAAGATGGGAGAAATCCTAGATAAGAGATGACTGAAAATAGCAGCCACACAAAGCAGCAGAGCTGCCTAGAATACTAAAAGCTGAAAAACAAGTCAGCAATAATTCTCAGCTCAGGTTTCAGATCTTATATGCTGCGTACTTACAGTTTGGCTGGAAGGAATTAGGCAAAATCGAATATGCTATTACCTATAATCTCATCTGGTTTAATTTTAAGAAAGTTTTTAGTTAAGGGAGAAAACAAGGTTAAGGGAGTATTGGTACAATCTTATTACATTCTGGAACAGTGAGGGTAGACTGGACCAGAAAGCACCCATCCCCTACCCTCCTACTAATAGTGGCAAGAGGCAAACAGATCCTAGGCAGACATGGGCAGGACCCCAGTGAAATCCCACCTTCAAACCAAAGATAGCTTATAAAGCCTAGCTACTGGTCCTGGGTAAATCCACGGACAAGGTTAAGAAACTGTCTTCCTGTTTGGCATGCTTTCCTCTGATTGATCCCCACCCTTCACCTATTTTACATATATGTACCCTTCTCTAATTGTTTTTTTAACTGTTATGCCCACCTTAGAGTGGTGCCATTGTCTTAGCCTTTTTTTTTTGCAAAGCAATCAGCACACACTTCCCATTCTGAGCCCATAAAAGCCCCAGACCCAGGCACACTGCACCCAACTTCAGGTGGGGGACCACCCTTGCATCCCCTCTCTGCTGAGAGCTGTTCTGCCACTGAATAAAATTATTCTCTGCCCTCCTCACCCTTCAATTATCAGCATAACCTCATTCTTCTTGGTTGCGGGACAAGAACTTGGGAACTGCCAAACATAGGTACAAGCTGTAACACAGGTGAGCTGAGGCACGCCTGGCCCAGCTGTGGGCTGGGCTGATGCACAAGGGCAGGGCACCTCCTGCAGCCATGGAAGTCCCTGGTTAGCAAAGTAGCCAAGAAAAATCCTGGGTCACCACCAGCCAGGATTGTACCTGTTGACAGAGTGCCAGATTGCTGAGAAAGTGTGTAGGGCACCTACCTCAAATAGTTCCTTTATCAGCAGCCTGAAGAATCTGCAACAATCACCACAGGATTGATTTTCCTCAACCAGAATAAGCTCAGCCCCTTAGTGTCTTCAGCATGGGGGGATCCTTTTAAGAATATGAATAACCTGGAGACACAGTCCTTGCACCAAGGTGCTTCTCCACTTGCTTCCTTTGGAGTTGACTCCTCTGAAATGAGACATTTGCCCTCATGGCCTGTTTTACAAAGTATACATATAAACACACATTTCCATTTTTTGAATGCACTGGCATGATTGTTTTATTAAGTTAGACACCTAAAAAAGATTAGCATCTTAAGGGCAAGTTTTTGTGTGATAGGGGAGGAGAAAATGTCTAGTCAAATACAGGTGGTTAAAATGAGTTTCAGATAAGGTACTATGGAGTACTATGCAACTGTAAAAAAGAATGAGTCATTCTCAATGTACTATTGGGGAAAGAGCTCCTGGATATATTGCTGAGTAAAAGAAAAAAGCAAGTTTATTCAGTTACCACCATTTGTGAGGAAAGGAGTAAAAATAAGAAAAACTATGTATGTGATTTTATTTGCATAATGGTACACTGGAATAATGTACCAAAAACTAAAATGATAACTCATAGGAGGCTGAGGTGAGTGCGATGGGGTGGGAAAAGGAGTAGGTGGCAATTGGGGTAGAGGTAAGACCTCTTAATGTATTTCTTGTTATATTGTTTTGACTTTTGAACTATGTGACTGTATTAGCTACTCAAATACATAAATGATTTAAATAAGGCAAAATAATAATAGCCCATTCCCTTTTGCCATCTCCTGAATTCAGTGTATTTTGTCTTTGAAGGACCACATAAGTCCTACATTGATTAAATCATCAATAAGCCTGAAAACCCACTGCAAGTGTGGTGTGATGCCAGGTGCCTGCCAAGCCCGGGGGACACCCCATGAGTAGAGTACACCCAGCTCTGCTTTCAGGATGTTGACAGCTTGTCTGGGGGCAGGACAACTTAAGGCAGACAGATTGCTGTAGAAGGGGAAGACTCCAAGAGCTTCCTTGGACCTCCCACCCTGTCTTCCCTTGCCCTGGTAACACTGTCCTCTGGGCTCCCAAACACGATGGCTCCCTCCTCTTCCATGATCACCACATATTTCTCAGGTCCTTCTCTTCTGACCCATGAGTTCCTGTAAGGTAGAAGCCTTACTTATACATTCCTAGGCCTTGTAACCTAGTTCTTGACACAGTCTGCACCTACTGAATGCTGTTTGAGTGAATGAATGGATGAGATCCTTTCCAGGGTGGGCAGCCCGGGGGCAGCAGGAGGAGGAGAAGGGATCCTGGTAAAGGAAAGTGACCACTAGTGGCTCTGGAACAGGGAGGGGATGGGGAAGTTCTAGGGTTGTTTCATCTTAATTAGATTGTATTGGTTAGGGTTCTCCAGAGAGGCAGAATCAATAGGATGTATATATAGATACACGAGGGAGAATTTATTAGGGGAGTTGGCTCATGTGATTATGGAGGCTAAGACATCCTGCAAGAGGCCCTCTGTGGAATTCTGAGACTCCAGAATTCCGGCAGCATGTCTTGGTTTAAGTCTAAAGGCCTCAGAAACAGGAAAGCCAATGGCCTGAAAACTGGGCAGGGCAGGGAGCCATTGTCAGGGATGCTAGTATAAGTCCTGGAGTCCAGAGGCGAGAAAGTCTGGAGCTGTTGTCCAAGGACAGGCGAGGAAGGGTTTATCCCAGCTCTAATAGACACATGGACACATTTGCCTTTTATTATTATTTTTTTTTGAGGCGGAGTTTCTCTCTTGTTGCCCAGGCTGGAGTGCAATGGCGTAACCTCGGCTCACTGCAACCTCCGCCTCCCGGGTTCAAGCGATTCTCCTGCCTCAGCCTCCTGAGTAGCTGGGATTACAGGCGCGCACCACCACGCCCAGATAATTTTTTGTACGTTTAGTAGGAACGGGGTTTCACCATGTTGGCCAGGCTGCTCTCAAACTCCTGACCTCAGGTGATCCACCCGCCTCGGCCTTCCAAAGTGCTGGGATTACAGGCGTGAGCCACCATGCCAGGCCCACATTTGCCTTTTTTCCGTTTTTGTTTTCTGTGGACCCCAGTGGATTGGATGTTGCCTACACCCATTAAAGGCCGATTTTCCCCACCTAGTCCACTCCGACTCACATGACAGTTTTCTCTGAAAACACTCTCGCTGTAAACACAGACACACCCAAAATGATGCTTTACAAGGTTTCTAGGTATTCCTTAATCCAGTCAAGTTGATACGTAAAATTAACTATCACATGGGCTGGAATGGGTTTGTTACCCTCATCAACCTCTGCCCAGGAACTGGATCCCTTCATGAAACCCAGACGAACACATCAGCTCAGAACTGATCGGACATTGAGTGTAGAATAGCAGGCATATGGGGTCCAGGCAAAACAACTCGTGTATCGCCCAACTCAGCAAGTTCTCCTAGGTCACTGCCACTCACCATCTCAAGACACAGAGGGCATTAATCATAATAAATGCAAACAAGGTGAAGTTCATGTTGCATGGTAAAATTATCAAGAAATTGAGATTTAGACCAGGAGACGGCACCGTTATTTGTCTTAGAGATTTACCTGCTGCACTCTGCCTGAACAGATTCTTAACTTGATCAATTTCAGATCTAACCCTCTGTTTTTCAAATGTGGCAACTTAAATCATTTACTGAAAAGAAAAAACATTTCTTCAGGCTTTATGTCTTTCTTAGTTATGGATGGTCTTCTGGGGCCAATTTTGAAAGCAATTTATGACGATTCAGCCTCTGGGCTCCTATTCACGGCAGCCTGTGTCAGGTGGATAATTCTCCCAGCTTGGTCATCAAAGCAAGCCCTACCTACACTTACAATGTGGTTCCTGCACTGTAAGCATTTATTTATGTGATTTTGCCTGTCATGCCAATGAGGACGGTCTCCCCTCCAGCTTTTAATTACTGTGGGCCCAGAAATGAATGAAAGTCCTTGGGGAGTAGACACAAAGGGCCAGGGTCACAAAGGGAAGGTTGCCTGAGCTGTCAGCTTCATCTATGGCCCTGATAATAAGCTGCAGGCCAAGTTGAAAAGAAAGTCACTGAGCTTGGTCAGCAGCCTGGGGGACACCAGCATCAGCATTAAGCTAATGAGACAGAGACAAATTAAAACCATTTTCGGGATCAACAGCTGTCCTTGGGCCTCTGGCTCATAACTGGCTTTATGTTTTCCTGGACTGCTTCAGGTACAGATCTGGGAGGAGAGAGAAAATGAGATCTGACTGAGACAGTGGTGGGTCACCCCGGAGGCTGCCTTTCTGTCCTCAAATTCTTCATGGGAGCAGAGGGACATGCAAAACTGCAAAACCCAGACAATAGGAGGGAGAATTGATTCAAAATAGAAAGAAAGAAATCAGGAAACTGAGAAACAAAGCCACACGTAGACAGAAAATGAAGACGAGGTAACAAATAAGAGTGATATAATAGCAATAAAATAAAGTAAGGGGTGAGAAACAGGCAGAAAATAAAACACATAGGAGGTTTAGAATAGATGAGGAGATACAGAATTGGACAAAAGAGGAGACGTATAAAAGGCATTGCAAACAGAAAAAGAAGGAGAATTCATGTCTATGTGATATATATTCATTAGAATAGAAAGAACAAATATTATAGCCCTCTTGAATGGTTGCAATGTACATTTGCATATGAAAAGCTCTAAAATGTCCTCCAGAAAAATATTTAATTCTCTAAGCTTCTCTGACCCTAGAACATACCTCCTCTCCTTCTTCTGTATGAAAACAACCCAGAATTTAGTTCCCATGCTGAGAAAAAGCTGCAAGGGATCTTCATTCTTCATAATTGACATGGGAAGAATTTATCTTATGTGATTAGGCCAATATATTAATATAAGAATGGGCCACTGTACCAGTGATCAAGTTTGTGGTCTACTTCCTGGAACCTATACTTCAACTTGCTTTGTATCTCTATACTTACTGCTGAAAGGGAAAATAGTGTCCTGCAGTAACATTCCACACACTTGGCAATTTGTGAGAAAGTCTTTGGGAAGCATGATGTGAGAATATCAGGGTCAACTAGTGTAGGTCAGGAGTTCAGGGGATACATCTGGGTTGAAGATACAGATTTAAAAACCATGAGATTAATAAATGAAAAATAAGTGATCTAGAAAAAATTAAATACCTGGCTCGTGAAAACTGTAGAATTAATAGAGAGAAAAAAAAGAAATTGATGTCTTTTTTCAGTTTTATTTCTTCATTTTATCATGTGTTTTAAAATTCTCAGATTTCTCCCATTCCCTTAAGAAAAACAAAAAACAAAACAAAACACAACAAAAAACCAATGAATTTACATTGAAAACCAAAAGCAATAAAGAAATAGGAAAAGGAAATGTATGGGTTGTTGTTGTTGTTGTTGTTGTTGTTGTTGTGTTTTGAGAAAGGGCCTCACTCTGTTGCCCAGGCTGGAGTGCAGTGGTGCGATCTCTGCTCACTGCAACCTCTGCCTCCCAGGTTCAAGAGGTTCTCCCACCTCAACCTTCCGAGTAGTTGGGACAACAGGCATGCCCCACCATGCCCTGCTATTTTTTCTAGTTTGTGAGTAGAGACGGGGTTTCACCATGTTGGCCAGGCTGGTCTTGAACTCCTGACCTCAAGTGACCCACTGACCTCAGCCTCCCAAAGTGCTCAGATTACAGGTGTGAGCCACTGTGCTTCGCCAAATTTAAGTTTTGAGTAAAAGCAGTGAGAGTGATTGATTTTGTAACAATCACTAGAAAGAAAAAAGAAAGGAATGTGTATTACGCATCTATGGTGGTGTTTTATACGCCAACCAAGGAGTGCCGGTTTCTTCAGAGCAGTCATCTCAAGATGCTGCAGTTGTATTCCAATCATGTTGCCAGTGCTCCAGTACTTTTTGGTAGTTCACTTTCAGGCTTTCCTTCATATGTATCATCTTGATATTCCTTTCTGGTAGCCCATCATCAATGTTTGAGTACAGACATGCATTTTTATAAACATTCAACAGTAATTTAAAGAGTGTATTTTGGTATATGGGTGGATTATCATGCCGATGAATATTATTTGGAGACAAAAATGAGATAGGACCATAAAGGTTTGAAACTGGTTGTGTAAATGGCTTGTAAAGATCTCTGACAATGTTTTCATATGAGGGTCTCCAAATATTTTGAGCAATCTTTGAGAAAGAGGCCTTAGCTTTAGCTTTTAAACCGTCTCTCTTGAAACACAATACTACTTTGGACAAATAAATTTTGACCCAATTTTTTAAAAAAGAGTAACTTATGCTGTATGGTTATACCTGAGATAGGGTAAATGAAAAAAAGCTAAGACAGTAAATAATAGAATGCCAAAGGTAGATGTAGAAGAAATGTAACCTCAAGATTATGGGGAAAGAATGCATAAAATGAGAAAATAGCAAAAAGCACATGAGGATTAATTGCAGGGATAAGAAAGTAGAAGAAAGGTGACATAGAATGAATGAGGTAATGGGTAAAATGAGTTGAAGAATGGACCAGGCATGAGGAAATCTAACAAATGAGATCAGGAATAAAGTAGTGAAGGAGAGAAAAGATTACACAGTAAATTAGAGATGTTCATTTTATGGGCAAGGAAATGAGAAAATGGAAATGAATATTAATAAAATTAATCATGGCAACCAAAGCTGTGGAAAAATGGATAATGAATGAATAAGTGAGCAGAAAGAATGGATGAGGGAAGGAGAAAATGAAGAAAAAAAGAAGGCTGAGTGATTGAAATCATGAAAGTGGAGGCAGAGAAAAAGAGACAGCTCTAAAGATGAAAATAAAACTAAGTTGATTAGCAGAATGGGAAAAAGGAGATCTGCTGTGAAGAAATGAAGAGAAGGAGTGGATACTTTCCAGTCTAACCAAAACCTTATGTAAAGTTCTGTAGTTTTCTCATGGGGGTGTCTGCTGCTTTTCTTTCCAACCAGATGTGGCTGGATAGCCCTGGAGAAGAGAAGAGCCAGGAATTCTAGAAGCAGAAAGGGACAGCAGCCAGGGAAAGACACAAATCACTGAATTGCAGAGATGTAGCCAAACATAATCTTCATTTAAAGGTCCTCTGATAAAGATAAAAACTCTAAGCCTTATACTTCACTATCCCGTTTTCATGTCTCTGAACTCCTTTAAAATCAATGTTTTCTTCCCTCATCTGAATTTATTATTAAAGGAATTAAATAAGAGAAATGAGTTTTGCTGTTATCATTAGGAGATCAGAAAATAACGTAATTGTAATAATTGTGCTGTAGTGGATTCCTGAGTGTTTGCTCAAATCTTTTTAGTTTGGCATGTGACCATCCATCCAGTTAAAATTTCCCAGCCCCCCTTGCCACTAGGTGTGGCCATGTTACTATGGCATGTGACCATCTATCCAGTTAAAATTTCCCAGGCCCCCTTGCCACTAGGTGTGGCCATGTTACTATTTGGACCAATAGGTTATGAACAGAATTGAAGTACACCACTAATGGGTGAATCTTGGCCTTTAAAGAACTGGCCATGCATCCCCATTTCCTTTCCTAATTCCTGCCACCTGGGAGAGGGCGAAGGTGGGAGTAACAGCCACTTCAACCCAGCAATGGAAGCCACATGTTGGGAAGATGGCAGGCAGAGCAGATCCCAGACAACCAGAGCATTTCTACCAGATATGCACCACATATATCTGGATCTTTATGTGAGAGAGAAGTTCTTTCTAAATAAGTATATTTTGAGGTTTCCTTGTTATATCAGCTTAGCCAGTGCTCTAATACATTACCTGATCTTAGAATTAAAAATACCACTGATTATTGACAGCATGTGTGTGTGTATGTATGTATGTGTTTGTGGATACACACACACACATATAGTATATATTGACATGTAGTATTATTTCAGTGTAAGGATGGATACCTATTATCCCAGATATAGAGATTGATACATAGCATGTATAGATGTGTGTAGGTCAAGTTAACATGGAAAAGTGCTGGTTATATTGTGGTTATATTTGTTTTTAAGTTGTATTTTAAATCAGAGTAATACATGCACTAGAGAAAAAACATAGCATATTATATATATTGCTGATATAAGAATGGATTTATTGATATTTTTGTGAGGTCTTCCACATGGTCATTGACACATTTAAGCTTTTAACAAATTTTTATCACTTTCTGTTTTTCAGAAAGACTGTTTCAGATTAAGAGTAAGACCTGTATCTCCCAAACAGCACCCCTTGGCTATGTGGTGCAACTCTTGAGGGAATGCATCATGAATTGTCAAGTGACTTGCGGGTATCTAAGAGTTAAGGGCAAAGACTCCAGAACCAAACTGCCAGTGTTCTCATCTCAGGTCCAGCTCTAACTTTGTGGTTGAGGAAAAGTTACTTCCCTGTGCTTCAGTTTCATCATCTGTAGGAGGGGGATAATAATAGTGCCTACCTTCTAGTTGTGGTGGGAATAACTTAAAGTAATATATGTAAGGCACCCAGGACAGGACCTGGAACATAATATGTGTAAAAGAAGTGCTTGTTGTGATTGCATTTGTTATCATTGTTATTGCTGTTATTATTATTAACATTTTGCTGTTTCCAGAGTTGTCTGAAAAGCAGCCAGGGTTGGTAATATACCCATTCAATAGATGAAGAAAATGGCTATGAAAACCCACATTGACTTCTTAGAAGATCCAGGACCTATGATTTCCATAAATGAATAATTTATGGAAGTTGTTTTTCCCCCAAGTTCTATCTTAAAAAGTGTCTTTGAATCACCAAGGAGAACTTTACTGTACCCCCTAAAATACTAACTATAAGCCTCATTATCAATAAGTATTTGTTAAGAGGCTGGAAGAGAAAGACAACTAAATTAGCTCAAATAAAGTGAGAGAGTTGATATAACTATCCCAAGGTCACACAGTGTGTAAAGCTGACAAGAGAACTTTGGCAGTTTGTTTTTAGAATTGCAGCTCTTAACTCTTAAACAGCTTCTGGATGTCACTTCACAATGTAGTTATAATTTACACTTGTCCCAGCCGCAGGCTTCGCCTTATTATGACACCAATCTCAGGTGAGGAATTTGATTAGCCCATATTTGGTCTGATGTCTGCCCTTGGTCCTATCAGCTGTGGCCACAGGACTGGGTCACCTGATCCAACATGACTTCCCAGACCCAACCTACCCGTGGAGGCTGGGAGTGGGAGTACTTCCAAAGAAAGAGAGCTTTAAGGACACAGTCACCTCAAAACCTATCTTCTAAAACTAAAATGTGAGAAGGAAATTTAGATTTGTGAGTAGATAAAAAAAAAAAAACTACGTTAACCTGTTTCTGGGAACAGGTTAGACAGAGTTGGCTGCCACCACTAGATAGGCAGGACCGTGGACCCCATAAGAGATGACACTGCTCAGAGGAAGAACATGAAGAACACGTGACCTGCAGAACTGCAGCGACTGGAGGAAAAGGATCCTATTGAGGAGCCTGAGGCTCACGGTAGCAAATGTTCCAGAGAGGTTTAAAAAAACCAGGAGGGGGACTCAGAACTGGCCTCTGGATTTGGCAATAAAGATCCAGCCATTTTTGTGGGAGCAAATCAGGTGAAAATGGGCCTGACATAGAAAGTAAAGTGTTGATGAGAGCATCGCGTGGGAGGTGAGGACATCGAGACAATGAGGGCAACTAGTTTTCAAGCTCAGCTCTGAAAGGAAAGAGAGTTGTAGGGCAGTAGATAGACAGAAAAGGGTGCAAGGTGAAGAGTTTCCCATTTTTGTTTCTAGTAGAGTTTTGAGCATGTTTTATAAGCTGAGGAGAGTCACTAGAAAAGAATTAGTTGAAGGTGAGACAGAGCAGTTAATTGATGGAGATATTTCTGCGTTGAGGGTTATAGGATTGATTTTGGACAGAAAGAAAGCTGCATCTGTTTTAAATTACCTGGCAGGTTTTATAGAATTGATTGATTAAAGTCAAGTGAATGTGGAAAAGTGCTGGTTATATTGTGGTTATATTTGTTTTTAAGTTGTATTTTAAATCAGAGTAATACATGCACATAGAGAAAAAAGAATCTGGATGAGCTTATAATAAAAACAAGTAGTTCCTGCCCCACCTGTCTCCATCCCCATCCCACATCCAAACATAGTCACTATTAAGAATTTTAATTTTCTTCTTTTTAATTATTTTTTAATTTACCTGTATTTTTTCCTGAAGAATATGGTTGGCCCTGCTTATCTGCAGTTTTGCATCTATAGATTCAACTAACTGTGGATCAAAAGTATTCAGAAAAGAATCCAATTTTTTTGAAAAAACCAATATAACAATAAAAATAATACAAATAAAAAATACAGAGTCACAAATATTTACAGAGTATTTATATTATATTGGGCATTATAAGCAATCTAAAGATGATTTAAAGTATACAGGAAGATGTGTGTAGGTTATATGCAAGTACACTTTATATAACATTTTATATACATTTTTTACACTTTATATACATTTTACATAAGGGGCTTGAACATCCATGGATTTTGGTATCCACAGTGGTCCTAGAACCAGTCCCCCAAGGATCCTAAGGGACGACGATATGCCTATATCCGTTTCCTAATTTATCAAATACAGATTCTGTTTATTGACTTTCTGCTATGATAGGTGAGGATTTAGATGACTTCCATTGTTCACACCTCCCATAACTCCTTCTTGAGAAAATTCTTTCAGTATTTTTATTTCCTCTCTGTTACCTTTATAAATTTAAATACTATTCTCAGAATCTTATTTTTCCATTCATTCATTCATTCGTTCATTCATTCATTCATTTATCATTCCACAAATATCTATTGAGTGCCTGGCACATGCCTTGTATTCCTGTAGGGGGCTGGGAATATAACAGCAAACAAGATGAACAAGGTCCCTGCTTCTGTGGGGCTGACATCAGGGTTGTAGGGAGACAGGAAATAAGTGTACAAACAAATTAGAGACAGTATCTCTCAATTCCTTATTTTGTATGATTAAGATGCCAGCACCCTTACCTTTTTCCTCACTTTTTCTATTTTTCCTGTTCCCAGCTTTGCCACTTGTACTTTAATTCTACATTGCCAGAACGTTGTGTTTTGAAAACACAATGATTTGGGGGTTATGTTTATACTAAAAGATGAAAATCAATAAATAATGCTTTCATTGTTGAGATTTTTTGTTTGTGTTTTTTTTTTTTTTTTTTTTTGAGACCGAGTCTCACTCTGTTGCCCAGGCTGGAGTGTAGTGGTGCGGGATCAGCTCACTGCAGCCTCTGCCTCCTGGTTCAAGTGATTCTCCTGCCTCAGCCTCCCAAGTAGCTGAAACTACAGGCATGCGCCACGTCTCCTGGCTAATTTTTGTATTTCTAGTAGAGATAGGGTTTCACCATGCTGGCCAGGCTGGTCTGGAACTCCTGGCCTCAAGGGATCCATCCACCTTGGCCTCCCAAAGCGTTGGGATTACAGGCGTGAACCACTGCACCCGGCCTCATTGCTGTGTTTAAATATTGTCCACAGCACAGAGAGGTAGGGTATGACAATTATGCTTCCGGTCTCAGGTGGTGTTTCATGGCACTCAGGTGCTGGAGCTGGACTGCCAGGATTTGATCCTGGTCTGCCACTCACTAGTTTAGGCCTTTGGCAAGTTCTTCCTAATCTTCTTTGTGCCCCAGCTCCATTATCTATAAAATCGGTATAATAATAGTGCCTATCTCTGAATAGTTATGACGATTAGGGAGCTAATAAACATCAAGTACTTAGAGTGGCTACTTGTCTGTAGTTTGTGCTACAAAAATGTTACCTATTATGAATGCGTCTTTTTTTTTTTTTTTTTCACTTTTCTTCCTCCCACTCCTCCTTGTTTTTCAGGATGTCTTCTTTATCATCTTCTTAAAAAATTCCATATTCTCAAGAATAGTATTAAATCCCTTGGATACTAATTGCCCACCAAATTTCCTCTCTCCTGGAGTTCTTTATCCCACTGTAACAAATTGGACTGCTTGTTCTTAGGCCTGCCACACAGTTACCTCATTAGGATCCTCCTTCATTACTCCTCTGAGTTGGATCCGTTGTTGTTTGGATCCCATGTGAGCTAAGAGACCACAAAGGCCAGTCCAGGCAAGGCAAGGAAAGAGGACAAACTAGAATTGTACAGACTAGAATTGGACATTAACTTCAGTTTAGTGTTATTTCAAAGGCTGCCCATGAGATTAATGATATATAATGGTATCAGTGAGCTTCCCCCCCTCCATCCCCCACCTCACAGCTTCCCTTGTTTCTCATAAAAGTCCAGGGGTCCCAGCACCCAGGAGGGTAAGTGATCTGCCTGGTTAGGGAACCCTAGAATGGCAGGCTTTCTGCCGTTTTCCCTTTTCAAAGGAGGGAACCAGGGTGTTCCAAGCCTTGCTATCTGGCCTTGATGTTGAGTTCTTAGGATCTAAATATCTTGCTACCCTATAACTGCAAATCCCAACTCTTGTGTTTTGTTTCTTATTGCACCATTGAGTACTTGAGGCTTCAGGGCAGCCTCCTCTTTCTCTGATTTCCTTTACTTTTTGTTCTGGAGCACATCAAGTCATCTCCTATGGTAACTAGGGTGGGCTATGAATTTCCAAGCCTGTGTAGATTTAAACATGTATTTATTCTAGTTTCTCACTTGATTGGCAGTTTGACTAGGTATAGAACGATAGGTGCAAATGGTTTTCTGTCAGAAATATTGAGGCCCTTCTTCAGTGTCTTCTAACTTCATGAGAAACCTCAAGGCTAGTGTGATATTTTGTTTCTTGTACAAGACCCAGGGAAGCTTCTCTGGTGGGAAGATTTTCAGATATTTAAAAAAAATTAATATTCTGACATTTCACAATTTGCTGTGAATGTCTTTATTTTACTGGGCTGGGCACTTGATGGATTTTCTAAGTATGAGCACCCCTATGCTTTAGATCTTGGAAATTCTCTCGTATTTTTCATTTGATCATTTTTTTCCTTGTTTCCTTTCTTTTCTTTTTGGTCTCTTATTAGTCTGATGTCAGATCTTCTAGACTGATAACCCATAACCTTTAATTATTTTTGTTATATTTTCCATCTCTTTTTTGGGATACTTCTTTCTGAGAGACAGTTCTAAATTTGTTTTTGAACGTAACTCTTTACTATTTGAACTTAACTCTTTATTTCAGTTATTATTAAATGTGTCTTTTATATCTAAGGGTTCTTTATTTCCTCCATTTTTTTCATAGCATTCTGTTATGTTTTCATCATGTAATATCTTCTCAAATATCCCTGAAGATAATTATTAATTTATTTTCCTTTAAGTTTTCTTTTATTTCTTGAATTATATATTCTTTCTGGTGTGATGCTTTTTCCCTGTATTTTTCATGGTTCTTTCTTCCATGTCCAAGGCTTTCCTTAGATGTCTCACCTTTCTTGGCTATCCACACATTTTTAAGGATAAGGCCTTGAAACTGATTAGGAACCTGATATGAGGCAGGTTACTGATTGGTAGGCTTCCTTTTTGGGTCATCAGGCATGAAACTGGCTCTTATTCTGAGAGTTCCAAAAATGCTTGAATTCAGAAGCCTTTGCCCTGTAATCATTTATTTCTGTAGAGAACAATCCTCCAATTAGCCTGAGGTAGAGCAGATTACATAAAAGCTCTGTAGTCTTGAATTTAGATGGCAAGTATTAGTATGAACTCTTCTATCTTATATCTGTAATTCCTTTTTAAAATACAAAGAATCTGATTTTCAGGGACCCAGGGGATACTAGAATGAGAACCTGCTGTTTTTGTGCTCCAGAATTCAGTTTGCACATGGCAGCTAGGATAGACTTTTTAAAAATAAACTTAATTGTAGAACAGTTTTAGATTTACAGAAAAATTGTGAAGATAGTACAGAAAATTCCCATATATCCTACCCCCAGTTTCCTCTGTTACTAGCATAGTAGTATGGTGTATTTGTCATAATTAATGAATAAATACTGGTACATTATTATTAACTAAAGCCCATACTTACACTTTGCTCAGACTCCCTTAGTGTTTACCTAATGTCCTTTTTCTGTCCCAAGATCCCACATTATATTTAGTCATCATGTCTCCTTAGGCTCCTCTTGGCTGGATATTTTTTCTCAGACTTTTCTTATTTTGATGACTTCGAGGAGTACTGGTCAGGTATTTTGTAGAATGTCCCTCACTGGGATTTGTCTAATTTTTTTTTCATGTTTAGACGGAAGTTATGAATTTTGGAGTGGGAGGCCACAGAGGTAAAGTGTCATTCTTATTACATCATATCGAAATTATGTACTATCAACATGACTTATCACTGTTGATGTTGACTTTGACCACCTGACTAAGGTAGTGTTTTCAGGTTTCTCCACTGTAAAGTTACTTTTCCCTTCCTTTCCATACAGTACTGTTAGGAAGAAAGTAAATACGTCCAGTACATACTTAAGGAGTAGGGAGTTGTGTTCCACTACATTGAGGGCAAAGTATCCACATAAATAATCTGGAATTCTTCTGCACAGAAAGCCCTTTTTAAAGCACAAATAAGTGTATTTTGAGCCTTGATTAAAATGTTCTAAGGACTTCTCTGCTTTCTTAACACAAAATGCAAACACTTTACCGTGGGTCATGGGCCTATGCCATCTGGTCCCCACTTTCTGTGATCTCCATGGGCCATCGTCCTATACAATGTGCTCCTACTTCTTACTCCAGACTTCCTATAGGCTGCATGTGATCTGCCCTGATCTTTCTCCCCATCTCCATCCCATCTTATTCTTCCCCTCTTTCAGTATGCTCAATCACACGGGCTTACTTTTGATTTCTTAAAAATGTCAAGCACATTCTCATTTTAATGATTTTACCATAGCTGTTGCCTCCTATTTTTCAGGGCTAATTCTTTCTTGTCTTTGAGGTCTTAGCTTAAATATCCCTGATGATGTGGCTGCCAATTTACTTTCTGTAAAATCATCCTGTTTCACTTTGGTCATAATGCCTTTCTTACTCTCAGTAATTTCAGGTTCATATTCTGTTTACCATCTACCTCTGCTCATCTAGGATGTTCAAGTGTTTTGAGAATAGTCTTTATCTGTCTTGCCCATTGCGATACTTTTACCCAGAACTGTGTCTGATGCTGTAGCAGTGAATAAATGAATGGCCTCATTTGCCTTTCCCTGGAGGCCTATGGAGAGAGAGGATATGAAAATATGAAGTGAGTCTATCACCTTGAATCAGAAGTTTCTGCAACTATGTTTGAGTAGTTGAAAATGGTTAAAGTTGATTATTCATGAGAAATCAGTAAATAAAGGCAACATGAAATGCACTTTTTAAAAGGAAAATCATTATATGGCATTCAGTCGATAAAGCCCAGTGCTCACTGCCTGGCTTTTCAGTTTACTTTAGGTTAAGTGAACCGTAACTAAGTTGGGAGCTTCATTATATTTGCATAGTTAAAAGCACCATCACATCAGTGTTGTCTTTTAAGTAAAAAGCAGCCTTCCCAGACTTAAAATTTACACTGATATATTCCATGGTCTGGAAATAAGTTGGGCTGAAAATAAGCCAAATTAATCTCTACTTCCTCCTCAGTTACACACAGCAAAAAGGCTTTTAGTAGCCAAAACCAAACTCTTTAGGCATGAATTTCCATCTTGGAGCTCCACTGACCAGCACCAATGAGTTCTCTCTTCTAAGAATGTAGCCAGGTGGTCTAATCAAAGAAAGAATGATCTCTGCTGCAGTAGGTTAGGCATACAGGCTGAGTTTGCCTTAGCTGAAGTGCTTGGGACCAGAAGTGTTTCTATTTTGGAATATTTGCATTATATTTGATGAGTATCCCAAACTTAAAATTTTTTTTTTTTAATTTTTATTTCCATTTTGGGAAGACGTAGTATTTGGTTACATGAGTAAGTTCTTTAGTGGTGATTTGTGAGATTTTGTTGCACTCGTCACCTGAGCAGTATATACAGAACCCAATTTGTAGTCTTTTATCCCTCACCTCTGTTCCACCCTTTCCCCCTGAGTCCCTGAAGTCCACTGTATCATTCTTATGCCTTTGCATCCTTATAGCTTAGCTCCCACTTATGAGTGAGAACATACAATGTTTGGTTTTCCATTCCTGAGTTACTTCACTTAGAATAATAGTCTCCAATCTCATCCAGGTTGCTGCAAATGCCATTAATTCATTCCTTTTTATGGGTGAGTATATTCTATCATATATACATACCACAGTTTCTTTACCCACTTGACAAACCTAAAAATCTGAGATCCAACATGCTCCAGTGAGCATTTCCTTTGGATGTGATATTGGCACTCAAATGTTTTGGATTTTGGAGCATTTCAGATTTTGGATTTTTGGGTTTTGAGATGCTCAACCCATATAGGCAGTTTATATTTAGTCAGCAAGAAAAGAAAGTAAACGATACTTTGCAACTTGTTCCTGAAATATATGGTATAGACGTGGTCTGACCCAAGTTGAATTTTCATAGAGCAGTTATGTATTCAGAAAGTGAATATTTGGGGACTGCTCACAGCGCCAAGGATGGCACTCTAAGCTTTGCTTACCTATTTGATGCAATATGGAGGCTCCAGCTTCCATCAGTATCCGCCTCACCACAAGCTTCTAGTGTCTCAGCTTGCAGGAGCAATAAACTATACAATAAATCACTGATGTTATGTACAGCACTTAGAGAGACCTGGGGTCCAGTAATTCCATCACCTGGAGATTTCATAATTTTCTATCACCACCCGAAGATGGGGGTTCTTTTATTGTTTATTGTTAATTATTTTATTTATATGTTAATTATTTATGTTATTGTTATTTTGTTGCTTATTGTTATCTATCATCTATTTTATTGTTGCTGCACAATTCAGTCCTGCAAAGCTTTTTACACTTTTGCTACTCAAGTGTGGTCCAAGGCCACATTTTTGGCATCACTTGGGAGCTTGTTAGAAATGGATGTTCAGGTCCCTCCCCTGACCTAGTGCATCAGAACGTGCATTTCACCAGCATCTCGGGTGATTCATGTGCACATGAAAGTGGGAAAAACCCTGCTTTGACCCACCAGGTCTGCCCTGCACCATGCAGATGGCACGGCCCAATAACAGGCCTCCGAGGTCCCCACATGTTCACAGGCTTGGCTGTGAAGCCTGCCCACGTCCCCTTGATTTCTGACCCCATGGGTTGTCTTTCTTTATGTGGCTTCACTGCTGATATCTGGCATCTGGCACTGTTCTCATGGTTTTGGCCTGTTCTTCCCTCCATTAACAGGATGGTAATTCATCCCCTGGGTTTACCACCGAGATGAGCATGGGTAGAGGTGAGAAAGCAAGGGAGTTGAGAGAATGTCAGAAAGGTGAGGAACAGAAATTTTTTTGAAGTATCTCAGGTAAAGATATGTTACAAGAAAACTAAAATATCTTTGGAACCCAAAAGAAAAGCTGTGGTCCCAGAACTCAGGGAGCAGGGCTGCCCCAGAGCCCTCAGCGGCAGTGATTTACAGACATTGACGGCAGTGCTGCATCATCCGTGAGCTTTAGCTACCACCTGACTCTGCCGCTGTGTCTCTTAGATCAAATGGAGTCAGAGAATTTAGTTTGGTCTGGCCTATGGAATGCTTCTCTGTGCTTTGGGAGGCGGAGGGTGTGCTCAGGTCTGGTCTAATCGACTGTGGTTCAGGATGAATTTACAAGGTGCAAATCCCACAACTGAGGTTGGGGGTGTGAGACAGGTTCTCTTAGATGAAAATGTGGTTGGAGCAGTTGGCATTTCTAATATGGTACCTTAAGCCACAGTGAGGAAGATGTATGCTGAGTTTTGGGGTAACCCTTATTTCTCTAGATCAGCTAACCTGTAATCTTCAGACTCCTGGCTCATTAGATCATGATGCCTAGTTTAACATGGATTATGATGTGTTTATGGTAGTCTTGTGTGTTTATAAAACAGATTTTATCTCCAGTCATCATGGGTATATAATTACTTGAGGCAGTGTCCAGCTGAAGACATCATACATAATACAAATAATCTATATAGTGCCTATGGGAGAGCTTAAAACATGGTTAAATATTAGTTCACTTTAGGTTTAACTCAGAAGACATTGCTATTCTAGTTCACATATTGTAAATGAGCATAGTTCTAGATAGGTTTGTTTCGGATGTTTTCGTTAAAGCTTTTGGTTTAGTGAAGAAAAAATATATGGGTTTGGTTCAGAGTTCTGCAAATAAGGATGGTTCATTTCTGTTTTTGTACACAGGATATTTACTCAATGAAAGTTCTTGAAGCGTATATAGTAACACAAACATATCTTAATTATAATTCTCTAAAAGGAAGGGGAGAAAACTTGAAGTCCTTCTTGTTCTTCCTGTTGCCAGATTGGTTTACAACTGAACTGTCTTAATGAATAGGTTTTGGTGATATTTTAGAACTCTTTCTAGTAATGAAGATGCCAATTTTTCCTTGGTTAGACCATTCCAGTATGTTTTTCTCATGAGACGTTCTCCCATATAATTACCTGCAATTCCTCACATGGCAGTTTACTTTCTTAGCCTTGTTTTCAGCAGCATGGGAGAAGAGCTGGTTACTGTCTTGTAACTGTCCACTGAAGAGATGAAGAGTGTCAGCCTTCTCAAGTTCAAGTGAAACAACTACACTTTCAGTTGAGTATAGACTCCTTAGGTGTCTATAATTAACTTGTCTTCAGTTAGTCACACAGGTGGCCTTAGAAACTGCAGGTATGAGATTTAACTTAACTTGATAGCCACATCTTAGTATAATACCCAGCAGTCTTAAAGAAGCTGCTCAACGCACATTTAGAAAGTGGAAGGCACGCGAAGTTTTGTCTGTATCAAAAGCCTCTCTTTCTACCAAACGAGTTCCCAAGGAGATGGTGACAATTGAGAAAAAGGAATCTAAGATGATGTAAACATTTATTAGCAATAGTACAAATTTTTCCGCCTCTGTTAGGTGGATTTGGAGGTAAGCATATTTATGAAATAGAGAAAAGACTTGCAGTGAAATAGAATTGTATCGACTTAGAATTAATGAGAATTTGGACACGGGATTACATTTACCTTTGATTACTTATATTTAAAAAAGGGAGGAGTCATTTTGAAGCACATTAATAAGACATAGAGAATTTTAGAGAACATGTTTAACCTGCTTAAGAAAATAAGCAGCCCTGGCTCTTCACATTTGATATGCAAATCTCAAATGATCCTTCTTTATTTCTTGAAGCAATTTTGCTGGGAACTTTATATGAGGAAACATTGTTAATGATGCACATAATAATTCTATGCTTGAAAGCAATAAAATATTCTAATTCAGATTCTAATTCAATGTAGCCTTTTCCAATCGCTTCATTTCCTCAGGCTTTACTATGTTGCTGCTACAGAAAGAAATGCTTAGGGACAGTGGGGCAAAGAAAATACTTCAGGAAATATAATCTCATTAATAGAGAATGACTTCCCTGCTGACCTTCAGGAAGAATGGAATAAGCAAACATATGCAGCAAGCTGGGATTTTTTGTGTAGAGCCAATTTTGATTTATGTGAATGAATACCATCTTCCTTGAGTATTTACCATATGGTCTCCACATTCCGGAAAACGGACAATGTCTATGTAGTCTCTTAAAAACTGGCTAGGTTTCCTGAGACAGGAGGGCAAAAGATTATGCAATAAAACAGGTTTATGCAGGAGGATGCATAGTGAAGCTGACAGAAGTGACATTTGCTGTCAGAACCTTCAGGTGCTTTTCAAAGCTCACCCTCACCTTGCCCTCATTCCTTTAGGAATGCAGTTGTCCTCCTGGCCTGGAGAGTGGCCTCCTGTGGTCAAGCCTGTCTCAGACTGCAGCACTGGCTCTATTGTGCATGAGAGAAGCCCCCTGTGATCACTTTGTCCAGGTGGTAAAACGATCAAGCCTCTGTCACCAGATGCTTGGTGAAAAGATGTCTCTAAAGGCAATCATGAACCAAACCCTAGCTCTCCAGCACTACACTGGGCAGCTAAGCTCTGTCTACAAGGTGTCATCTGTTTAGCAATTCAGTAACCCTTACTTTGAGAGCCTGATTAGATCATTACGCATCGTATGCATGTATCAAAATATCACATGTTCCCCCATAAATATGTACAAATATTATTTATTTAAAAAAAAATCTGACTAGCAAGATATCAGCCCAATCGGCCTTGAGGGAGTCTTTTAAAAATGCTATTTATAGTGCATAATCAACCTAATCCTATTTGCAAGTACAGTATCATACATAATGAGCCATTTGATTTGCAAATTTTCTAATACCATTAATCTGACAACTTTTGTGCCAGGTCAGAATGCCTGAGAGGCCTGCCTTCATTAATAACATCTTATAGCTGATGCTTCTGTGGTTTATTTCACACGTGTGGGGGTGTACAGGAAGGGGATATTCTAGAAGGGAGGGTGTTCTCCATACCCTTGAGTCAGGCCTTTTGTCTCAGCTTGTTGAAGTTGTCAAATGGCACAGGATTAGGTGTTGAATAGCAAGGTTCTGTTCCTGATTTGGCCCCTCACACTTGCCTGTGTGATCTTGAACCAGTCATGTACCTTCCAACGGGAACATGATCCTCTCCTTCAGGCAGATCGCCCCAAACCCCTCTAAGTAGGTTCCTCTCACCATATCCCCCCAGTTCTCCTTGTGCGTACTTCTATCATACAACCAATGGCGTTGTATTGCAGCAGTTTTTTCCCCTCAATGTGTTTCCCTTACTAGAATGCAAGCTCCATAAGGGGAACACAAACTCCGTAAGGGGAGGGACCGGGTGCTATTCACCTTCAACTGCCAGAACCTAGCAAGTAATGGCACACAATAGGAAATCAACACATTTGATCATCAGAATTGAACTAAGTTGTCTTCAAGTTAGAAAAGTCAATGATTAGGCAGTATTCAGGGAGAAGTAAAATGGGAATATTCAGATAATATTTGCTGGTGAATCTGATCATAAACTGTGACCAATACAGTTGAAACTAATTATTCTTATCCTTGACTACATATTATAATAATCTAAGTAACTTAACAAGAAATAAACAAAAACAGTGCTCATTCCCTGCCCCCCTCCAGCAAGATTCTGACTTAACTGGTTACTGTTCCCACCATTTGCTACAACACGGGGTCATAATTAACCCCCTCTTCCCAAGTGATTCTGTGTGCAGCCAGGGATGAAACCTTACTCAAAGCTGGTATCAAGCTATTACTAACTATTAGAGTTTTCAAACTTCATACATAAAACATCAAACAAGTAATTCATGCTCATTATATTAAAAAAACTTAGAAAAATACATATAAGCAGAAGAAAGTGATAAAAATATCTATAATTATACTACAGAGAGCTCCTTACTTTTTACATTTTGCTACATACACATTTTTTTTTCTCTAAGGAAAACACAGATTCTGTTTTGTAACTTAAAAACTTTTTCCCACTCAGCAGTGTATTGTAAACATCTTTCTATGTCAATAAAAGCATTTCTTCACCACCGTTGATTAATTTTTCATGGACAGAACAACAATGTTGTGTTTCTTTCAACCTGTTTCTTTGCAGACCTACATAGGGCATCGTCTTATATATATTTAGAATTTAGATTTGCTACAGAAATAGTGTTGTTTTCCTTAACATCTCAAACAATCATTTCTCACACAATGCGTCTAATAAGGAATATTTTCTAGTTTTGGGGTGTCTATTCCATTTCAGATGTAACTAGAGATCTGAGGATAAAAGATCAGGCCAGACTGGATTTCTATGGTAGTATTAATGCTAACCAGCCTACTCTTTGACAGAAAGATTTTTGGGAAACTTTTTATAAATGTTTTGAATCCTGTACATAGGATAGATAAAATCATGATACTCAGGTTACAAATGGTAGAAATTTTTATGTTTGTATAAAATTTTTTATGTGCAAAAATGATATAATTGGGTAAATAAATACTAAATAAACTTTGTGTTTAACCTAAATTGTAGCCTAGAAACAGAATACCAACAAAGTTACAACCAAATCTTTGTAAAGAGTAAAAAAATTTAAAAATAAAGTAATTTTTAAAAAATCACTAAATATATCTGTGGGGATTGTCTGGTTATCCAAGTATCTCCTGAATCTCTCCAAGATTCTGAGTTGAGACACTTTTCTTTCTTCTGTGCAACTCCCAACCCCATCCCCGAAACAAAAATTACGAGAACTCTGGAAACCATCTGCAATATGGAGGCACTATTACTAATACTAAACACTTGGGGCTCACGCCTGTAATCCTAGGACTTTGGGAGGTCGAGGCAGGCAAATCACTTGAGGTCAGGAGTTCGAGACCAACCTGGCCAACATGGCACCTTAGCCAGGCGTGGTGGTGCACACCTGTAATCCCAGCTAGTAGGAGGCTGAGGCAAAAGAATCACTTGAACCTGGGAGGCAGGGGCTGCAGTGAGCCAAGATCATGCCACTGCACTCCAGTCTGGGGGCCGGAGGGAGACTCCGTCTCAAAGAAAAAGAATAAAATAACATAAACACTAACGCAGAGGGTACTTCATCTCTTCTCTCCCAGGCTTTCCCTTTGTTTCCCTGGAGAATGTGGAAGAAGAGTCAATGGACTTACCAAACTTGTCCAGTGGGGTGCTCTGTGTTTCAATATTTGTGTATCCCTTGCTTACCATTTTGAATTAATTCCTGAAAATTCTGCCACTAAGTGAAAGCTGTTACATGAAAAATTATTTTCACTGGGGAAAATTATGTTTAATTTCATCCCAAGCCAATATATCTAACCAATTTTTACAGGTGAAAAGAAAACATTTCAATTGAATGATAAAGATAAATATATCTAAACAATGTACAACCGTTTGAAAATAAATACATGTAATGTATGGATGAAAAGTGAGAAAGGTTTATTATACTCACCAATGGTGGGAAGAGAAGCTTGATCACAGGTGGTGGTGGATAGAGAGAGTGTCAGGTGTAAGAGGTGGGGAAAAATCAAGGGACCTACTCAGGCAGGGTTTCTGGGCTCACGAACGCACGCAAACTGCACTTAACAATAAGATTAAAACACAGGCAAACATCATTAGGGCAACACAAGGGTGAGATCCTTTGAAAACAGGTAGAAATTGTACGTGAGCACCACAGACTGAAGAGCCATAGGATCTGCTGCATCCTCACCCCCATTACTTGGTGTGTGCAAGGGTAAAATATTTGGCATTCATCCAAACATGAGGCACAATTCAAATTTGTTCCATATGATATTCGCTGTCTAGAAACTGTGATATTGCATACATTGATGCATATGTGTTTTAACTGGAACTGTAATGTTGAAATAGTACTTCTCATGAAGTGTTTACTTGTTTACTTTTGAATAAAAAATCATTACACATACAGACAGACATACACACAGACACACATATATACACATATACATATACAGACACACACAGACACACATATATACGTATATACATATATAGACACATACACACAGATGGACACACAAACAGGCAGATACAGACACACACACATATACATGCAGACATACATACAGACACATACACACAGACAGACGGACACAGACAGACACAGACACACACACACACAGACACACGCAGAGACACATACATATATGCAGATGGACACACACACACCCTACATAGTCTATTGCCTGAAATCTGGTTTAACTTTCCAGAAGTCATTATGGTGAAATATCGTTAACCGAAAGGCTCTCTGTCAGGTAAGTCTGTACAAATATGCCCTAGTCAGAGACATGGTTTTGGTATTTTAGGAAAGAGTAATGTGGGTCTGGATGTTTCATTTATGTGGGTCGTTTCACTCATCTGGATAAAGTCCAGGAGTTTTCATAATGAGACTGCTTTTTAATTTTTCTAATTTTCATTTCCATTTAAGAGACAGTTTACCTGTAGTTCAAAGATTTATGTGAGTACAAGATGGATTTAAGATAACTGTGGAATGTATAATGAATGCACAAAAAGGTTTTAGGAAAGCACACAGCAGTTACCACATTTTTCAAGAACAGTTGTTGCGTCTTACCAGTGGCAATGATCACTCACTTTTTCAGCTGGTCGAATCTCTTGTTGCTGTGTTAATAGCTTAGTCATATTTGCAGCCATTTACATGTTTTCAGGCATTAGACATTCCATTTGCTTACAGCATGAGAAATTTTTGACATTAGGACATAAAAATGCCTTAAATATGATTTGTTAATTGTTAGACATTGGCTGTTAAATTATCAGAGCAGCACCTATAGTAAGGGAACGAAGGATGAAACTGGAAACTAAAAACGATGCTTACCCTTTCATAAGACTAGACTACATTTTTTAAGCAAAGAATAAAGCCCGAGTCTTTTCATTTTATAAGTGACATTGCTGTCTAGTTAGGCATCTTAACCAAGTCAGAAACAGAATGAAGCAGCCAGGAGTAATTTTAATTTTCCTGTCTAATATATGAGAGGTAGGAAATACTATGTCTCAATTTTTTAAAAATGAAAACAAAACACTAGAAAGGCTCTAAAATAAAACGCTCTTTTCACAGTTCTTCAAGCAACCTACCAACCTCCTACCAATTCAAACTACAGTTCTGAGGGGGAATGGGGCCTCTAGTAATTTGGGGGTTGTGGGGGAAAGGCATGGGGCTTAGCGAAGGGAACATAATGAAAGTCTTGTCTTGCTACTCTGCATTTTTACCTTGAATTTATTAGGTGTATGCTTTCCCTTTCTGTAATACATTATGCACTCCCTCTAGTGTCAGAATTTGTATATGATCCGAAACCTAGTTTGACAAAGTGCTGCTATAAACATTAGAGTAAGGTTCAGGCTTCTAATTACGCCATATTTCAAAGATATT
Source organism: Theropithecus gelada (assembly GCF_003255815.1). Lineage (NCBI taxonomy): Eukaryota > Metazoa > Chordata > Mammalia > Primates > Cercopithecidae > Theropithecus > Theropithecus gelada. The sequence goes on from NC_037670.1 coordinate 88,464,728, forward strand.
AAAGGCCACCTAATAACATGAAGAACAGCCCTGCATGAAGTCGCCCTGGCTCAGAAAAGAACGCATATTTTAACCTGTGTTATGAAGAGACCTCTTCCAAGCTTTTTACCCCCTCCTCAAAGTGACCTATAAATAAACTTTGAGCTTTATTAAAGCTTTAAATTCCTTTAGTAATCTTAAGTATTTATTAAATCCTAAATTCTGTAACAACAACCAAAAAAAGAACACTACACATAAACAAAAAAACACCATCAGAGATGAAAGAAAACTGCAGCTAGAAAGCATAAAGCCCATGGGAACATCATGAAATGTGTTATTGTCAAGATTTTGCAGTTTATTAGCTATTTTTTCCTTTTTCTCAGAACTAGAAGTTAACATGGCTGTTGTGTGTCTGTGTAAAACACATCACCTAAACACTGCTATTGGTGGCCTGTCCAGCAGAGAGCCACTCTTTCTCTTCCCTAACACAACTCTCTTGTTGTTTGGGTTCCCTTTGCTTTCCCACCCAACCCACAGGCCTGAAGGAAAGCCGATACCAATCCCAGCTGCAGGGGTGGCCCTGGGTGACCTATGGGTAATCCCATCCTCCTTCCCAGTGAAGCTCAGAAATAGGCTTGTGACCCAATTCTGGCCAATGAGAAGCATCAAAGAAAGTTCTTCTCAGTCTTCCAGGCAAAGTTCCAGAAGTGACACTTTTCTTTTAGATACTGACATGTACTGATGTGAGGCCTGGAACTGCTGCAGCCATCATGTTATCCAACGTGAGGATAAGGCTGACACTGTCTGGGAGGTTTGAGGCAAGAAAATCACAGGGTGATGCAGCAGAAGCCCCTAGACAAATTGATTGCAAACTCACCCTGCTGCTGGGCCTTTAGGCAGGGGAACCAATATGTACAGTATTGTTTGTCAGTTTTATTTGGGGTTTGTATTACTCATTGACAAAATTGTCTCCAACCTTACAACTCTTGTCATAGTTAAACAACCTTCTTATATTGAAAACCCAACAGCATATAACCCAGTTTTACATCCACTTCCATTCCAATTCACACAAAAAACCACAATATACAATAGTTAATGAGGATTGTATTCATTATGTATTATTGCAGAACAAGTTACCCCAAAACATAGTGGCTTAAAATAATAGCAAACATTTATTAGCTCTCAGAGTTTCAGGGATTTGGGAGCAGCTTGGCTTGTTGGTTGCAGTCAAGATGTTGGCTGGGGCTGCAGGCATCTGAAGGTTTGACCAGGGCTGGAGGATTTGCTTCCCAGATGGCTCACAGATATGGCTGGCAAATTGGTGCTGGATGTTGGTGGGAGGCCTCTGTTGTCCCCCATATGCTGTTTGAAGGCCCTTAGGATGTGACATCTACATGGCTTCCCATAGTCAATTCCCATGACCCCTAAAGTTAGTGATCCACCCAAGAAAGTAAGAGCCAAGTGGAAGCTACTCTCGCTATGACCCAGCTTCAGATATCATCATAGCATCATTTCTATCACATTCTATTCATCAGAAATCACTGAGTTCTGCTCATATTCCAGAGGAGGGGAATAAGCTCTATCTTTTTTTTTTTCTAAATTAATAAACTTCCTTTTTAGGAGCAATTTTAAGTATGACAAAACTGAGTGTTCAGTCAGTTCCCATATAGCCCTGTTCCCACACACACGTGCAACCTCTCCCACTATCGGCATCTTGCACCACATTGGTACATTTCTTACAATTGATGAACATGTGTTGGAACATCACCCAGAGGCCATCGTTTACATTAGGATTCACTTTTGGTATTGTACCTTTTATGGGTTTTTTTCTTTTTTTCTTTTTTTTTTTTTTGAGACAGGGTCTCACGCTGTCACGCTGGCCAGAGTGCGGTGGTACAATTACAGCTCGCTGCAGCCTTGACTTTCTGGGCTCAGGTGATCCTCCCAACTCAGCTTCCCAAGTAGCTGGGACCACAGGCGCATACCACCATGCCTGGCTACTTTTTGATTTTTTGTATAGACAGGGTTTTGCCATGTTGCCTAGGTTGGTCCTGAACTCCTCAATCAAATGATGCTCCAGCCTCGGTCTCCCAAAGGGCTAGGATTACAGGCATGGACCACCGCACCTAACCCATTTTATGGGTTTTGACAAATGTATAATGACACATTCACATTTCACCATTGTTACTCCAAAGCGCAAGGGATTAAAATAAATAATAAGCTCCACCATGTTTTGGGGTAACAATGGTAAGTAGTTTCATTGCCCTAAAAATCCTCTGTGCTCTGCCTATTTACTCCTCCCCATCTCCTAATCTCTGGCAGCCACTGATCTTTCACTTTCTCCATAGTTTTTGCCTCTTCTGGAATGAAGTGCAGTTGAAATCATACAGTTTGTAGCCTTTTTAGATTGGCTTCTTTCACTTAATAATATGCATTTAAGTTTCCTCCATGCCTTCTCATAGCTTGAGAGCTCATTTCTTTTTAGACCTGAATCATATACCTTGTGCAGATGTACCAAAGTTTGTTTATCCATTCACCTACCAAAACTACAAGATGAAATCACACTTCTGGAAATGAGGTAGTCCTGACCAACTCTCAACTATCAAGAACTCATTTTCTTACAATTAAATAAGATGTCTCACTGAATACTTTACACATTTTAGATGTAAGCCAATTAGTTATAAATCTTCCACCTCTGACACACACTCCTTAGGCTTATTCATTCTTTCTAGAAATATTCACTGGTCCTCTACAGTCTCCCATGCAAATACCAAGCGTAGGGCAGCCAGCACTGAGCAGACAGACACAGTCTCTGTTTTCATGGAGTGTATAGCCAAGTCAGGTGTGATGGAATGGAGACTCCCATTCACAGACTCTATTATGGAAGTAAGCACTTGTGGTCTTTGAACATGTGGTTGAAACCTTCTAACTTCTAGATCTGACACATTTCTTTGAAGGGAAACCAAGAATCTTTGCAACTAGGTCCACCAAGGTCTTGCTGTCACGATTCTTGAGTGAAAACCTTATATGGGGGCATAAACAAAGAAATTATAGGCAGGTTTTTTAAAACTAGAAAAAAAGTAGGAAGGAGGTACAGATTTGCCTTCAGCTGAGCAGGGACAGGTTCCAGCTCACGCTGATCTTTCCCTGTCTATAGTTTTAGTAATCTGCACCACAGTACTTAGCACTTGGTTCCTGCCCATGCACTGTCTGGTGCAAGTTAAAGTGGCTTCTAGTCCATCCATGGATTATCTGCCCAGCAAGCTAGTTGGCTCATTGAAGGCAGAGAGTTACTCTTCCTATAAATCTGTGTTACCCTTCTTATACACCTCTCCTTGGGGCTGAGCTCAGGGGGCCCTCTGTGAATGTAAATGTAAGCTGATACCTGAGCAGGCCCCAGTGTCTCCAGTGTCCCTAAGGTGCTCCTCCCCTTTTCCTTTCTTTTCTTTTCTTTTGTCTTTTCTCTTTTTTACTTTTCTTTTTTTTTTCTTTTTTCTTTTCTTCTCTTTTCTCTTTTCTCTCTTCTTCTTCCCTCTTTTCTTTTCTTCTTTTTTTATTTTTTGAGACGGAATCTTGCTCTGTCACCCAGGCTGGAATGCAGTGGCATGATCTCGGCTCACTGCAACCTCCACCTCCTGAGTTCAAGTGATTCTCCTGCTTCAGCCTCCTGAGTAGCTGGGATTACAGGAGCCCACCACCACACTTGGCTAACCTTTGTACTTTTAGTAGAAACAGGGTTTCACCACGTTGGCTAGGCTGGTCTTGAACTCCTGACCTCATTATCCACCCGCCTTGGCCTCCCAAAGTGCTGGGATTACAGGTGTGAGCCACTGCGCCCGGCCCCCCCGATCCTTTTTTCCTTCAAATCCATCATTCTAGACTTGGTCTTTTTGCCTCAGCATCCTCATCTTGCCTCCAACTTCTCAGGGTCTGTCTCTGTGATTTTCTTTTTTCGATCTCTTTCCCTGCATGAAGGTGACCTGCTTTATCTTCGTTTATATCATACACATTTACTGAGCACTACTATGTAGCAGGTACTACACTAGGTGCTGGGGACACAAAGGCAACTAACATGTAGGTTCTTGCCTTAAAGGGCTTTGTAGTTTCAAGATGAGGGAGACTCAAGTGAATCAAGGATTATGGGACCGTGTGAAAAGCACTAAGATACACACTTGGACTCTGAGAGCCCCAGGGAAGGGCAGGTCAGTCAGATGGGAGCATTACATCAGACTTCCAGAGAAACAGATGACCCTAAAATATTCCAGCTGCAAGAAGCCTAAGTAACCCAATACAACTACCATATTTACAAATGGGGAGACAGATCCAGTGAGGGGGTGGGACATTGTCAAAGGTTACGTTCCCTGCTGCTGACAAAGCCAAGACTAGAGGTAGAACTGGGATGTAGCTGGGTTTGGCAGTGGGGGTGGGGGTGGAAGTGTGATGGTGCTACAATTCTGACCACTGTCTAAACTAAAAGCAGAGGTTGGGCGCGGTGGCTCACGCCTGTAATCCCAGCACTTTGGGAGGCCAAGGCAAGTGGATCATTTTAGGTCAGGAGATCGAGATCAGCCTGGTCAACATGGCGAAACCCCGTCTCTACTAAAAATACAAAACTTAGCCAGGTGTGGTGGCGCATGCCTGTAGTCCCAGCTATTTGGATGGTTGAGACAGGAGAATTGCTCAAACTCGGGAGGCAGAGGTTGCAGTGAGCCGAGATGGCGCCACGGCACTCCAGCCTGGGTGACAGAGCAAAACTCTGTCTCAAAAAACAAATAAATAAATAAAGTAAAAGTGGAAAAAGGTAGCTAGTCAGTCAAATAACTCAGGTGAGAGATAAGAGATGAAGAGATTATGGTGGCATGGAACAGGACAGAGGGTGGAAAGTGATCAGATGCAATGGACATGTCAAAAGGAGAGCTGGCAGGTTTTGCCTCTGGTCTGGATACGGTATGTAAGAGAAAGAAGAATCCTGGATGGCTCCAAGATTTGGGTCTGAGCAACTAGAAGCTTGGAATTTTCAACAACTAAGGTGTGGAAAATTGTAGAAGCAGTAATGAAAAATACATATTTGTTTTGGAACATGTTGAATTTGAGATGCCTATTACATACCCTAGCAGAGATGCGTAATTGTCAGTTGCATATACAAGTCTGGAGTTGGACTGGAGATATGTATTTTGCATGTATCTGTATGTAGATGGAATTTAAAGCTGTGATATCATGTGATTACCTAGCGAAAGAGTGAAGATAGAGAAGAAAAGAGGTCTGAGGACTCAGCCTGGGACACTTCGGTGTTTAGATGGGAAAGACAGAAAGAACCAGCAAAAAAGGCCTCAGAAGGAGTGGCTGATAAGGTAGGAAGAGAACCAAGAGAGAATGGTTTCCTGGAGGCTAAGTTAAGAAAGGAGGAGGGTGTGATCTACCTTCAAATAATGCTGATACGTTAAATTAAACGGTTAGTGAGAAACTACCACTGGACTTGGCAAGATGGAAGTCACTGGCAACCTCATCAAAAGCAGTTTTAGTGGAGTGAGGGTAACAACAGTCTTGCTGAAGTAGATTCAGAAACAGTGGGAGCAGAGGGAGTGGAGACAGAAAACCCTTTAGAAGAGTTTCACTGTAAAGGGAAGAAAGCAATGAGGCAGCATCTATAGACTCAAGATAATTTTTTTCTTTTTCAAATAGGTGATTATCTCTTTGTATCCTGATGTAAATGATCGAGAAGAGAGGGTGCAATTGTTGATGTGGGACAGAGAGAGGAAACCTGAAAGAGCTGCATTCAGGGTAGGAAGAGGGAGGGAGCAGATGCTGAAGCTAAAAGGTTGACTCTGAAAAGTGCACGGGCTGCTCACGGCTGTAACAAGGGAGAAGGCCCATTAGGCGGGTCAGAGAGGCAGGCTGCTGGTTCTGACAGGGGGACTGGGTGGAAATTTGCCTCTAATCATTTCCATTATTTTAGTGAAAGCAGAAGCAAGGTCATCAACTGAGAGAGAAAGTGGGGAAGAAGCTGTTGGATGTTTGAGAAGAAGACAGTTATGTAAGAGTCACCCAAGAGACTGGAACTGTGAGTTAAGTAGGTCATTATAGGTGGACAACAAGACCTCTCAACAACATTAGAGTTTTGTGCTTTTGCATTTACAGTAAGGTCAATCAGCACAGTTGTGTGTTCTCCTTCAGTCACAGTCAGCTGCCTTGGAGCTGGAGAGAAGTGAGTAGAGGACTGGATTTAACCAGGGCTGTGTTTTGCCAAGGGTGAGAGGGCGAGTACAAAGATGGACTAAGGGTCTAACTTGGAAAATGAGGACATTGAAGCCACAGGGGGTAGAGGAACAGTAAAAAGTAGTAGGGCCAATGAATTAGTGGTTCAGTGGGGTTGAGGACCTGTTGAAATTCGTGTACTGGGAGAGAGACAGAAAAATAAGAGATGCGGTCAGAGAGTGGGAGGATTGAAATTGAGATTACGGAGAGGGTGTACTGTTTGACAATGACTCAATGTAGGGCATGGTCATGGGAATGGATTTGCGGCTAGTAGGGGTGGGAGAGGGACTGTGGAAGGTCATAGGACAAGAAGAGATTAAGAATGAGAAGTCAGAGTTTTGGAAGAATCATCTATGTGGATTCCGAAATCACCAAGAACTATATCAGGGATAGTGTTGAGGGGAAGGGAGTGAATCACGTGCTAAAATCCTCTCAGGATAAAGAGGAGTGACCTGAAGGTGTGTAGATGATTGTGACAATTTTATTGCAGTCTTTAAAGGCACCAGTATATCAAATACGACATAGAACCACAAATCTGGACATAGAACCACAGCCCACCTAACTGCTTCCTAGACAGTACAGGGAGGTCATTTCTCTTTGCAGGCAGATAAATACAAGATCTCTTTTATAGATATCAGTTAGTGCAGCTGCATTCAAGCAACTGCTCCATATAGCAAACAGTACTCAATATTTCCAAGAGGTGCTTGAGAAACTGCCAATTGTGTTGGGAGAAGGGGAGGGAATGGCAGGAGGGGGTGTGGAAGGGAGTTTTCTAGAGGAAAAAGACAAAGAAGTGAAGGGGCTCTATGTTCTTTGCTCTATGTCCCACACAACCCAAGAAGCTCTCTATTTAATTGTTTAAATTTGGGGTTTTCACTTGTTGTGTGCAATACACATAGGACACATTCAACTCTCACAAACCTTTCCTTGCTTATGAAGTCAGGATTCAAAGAGAATTCCAAATATGTTCCTTACAAATACTGTTTACTGTATGGGGTTTCATTATGCAGGACAATTATAAGGGCATAGAGTTTAAGTCAAAAGTCATCTAAATCTACAAAATAACAGATTGGGTTATAAAGATATTCCGGTCTATTTGAAGTAAACTTTTCAGGAATTCCACTTTTATTGGGAGCAATTTATTTCTCTTATTTTATTTGCTAAGTTTTTATTCCAGTAAACGAACAAGTTTAGGCGGAGGTGTGTAACACATAGACAAATATAACCATTGATTTTTTTGCACTGATATAATTTTATTGCGGCATATGTTTCGTCAAGATGTTGTGACGTTACCTCAGGATAGGCTGACACATTCTCCTTACTATACAATGTAAATGTTTTCACTCAGTGAATGTTTCCTTCAGGACAAACACCGAAAGCTGGAAAATCCATTTTGCTAAAAAGCCTCTTAGATTATGCACTATTCATCCCCAAAGATGAAGCTTGACCACTGAGAACTTGTTTTTCTTTGTTTTAAATCATCGAGAAAAGCTTAGTTTTATGGTTACTCTTCTATGTGAAGGTCAAGAAATTGTTCTTGTCTGTATTTATCTTCCTCTGAGAAGGTGATCTTGCCTCTTCTTTTAAAAACAAATTTCAAAGTGTCCCCTCAGATGAAATGAACAAGCAATAGCTTTCTTGCTCCAGTGACCAACGTAGTGAATAAAAAAAAAAAAAAAAAAAAAAAAAAAAGGCTTTGCTTATCTGGTATTTGGGTAAATTTGCTTGGGAATAATGACATTGGTTCACCCAGTTTTCCTCTGAAGTTCAAACATGCCCAGAGCAGTGCCTGGTCCAGAGATTTCCATGCAGATAGGATCTGACGTCCCCAGGGCTGGCTGTGCAGAGTGGCACCCAGGAAGCAGGAAGGTCACAGACAATTTATGAGTGCCTGTACAGAGGCCTGGACCTGCTGTGCACTGCTGTTTTTTGATTAGGGCTCCCTGAGAAGGTTCAAAATGTTCTTTTTGTAAATCTGCACGTGGCCTTTCTCCATTGCTAATAAGCTGGTAATAATGAGGTTTAGTTGCCAGCACCCATCACTGTAGCAGATAGTTTGGGTCACTGGGTTCCCGGGTCATTCTCTGGACCTCAGTTGGAGTGCTGTGATTGGGATAGAGCTGGTAGAAGGACCGGGGATGAAATAATATGTAAATTTAGGCCTGAATCCTAGCCACAGAAACCCAATCACCTTGGACACCTATTCTTTTATATTTTGGTGGGAGTGGTCCTTGGTTTACACAGGGCACATTTAGTTTTGAATATTTTCCTACTTCTCACAGATACAAACATTGGAGCAGTGAGAACACTATATTTGAAGTGAGAAGACCACAAGACCTGGCTCGGATATGAACAGTGCAATCATAGGGCAAGCCCCTGAGGTCTCTCAGTTTCAATCTTTCATCTACCTCACAGAACTGTTGTGAGGCTCAAATGGAACTTTATAATGGCCATTCAGATACAAAGCTTATTATGAAGACAACTGTGTATACTCGAAACACACTCAAAGATCACTGTTGTTTGGCCTCTCCTTGTAGAAAAAAATGTTAAGTTGTTTTTGCGGGGTTCACTAGATGGATACCCAAAGCCCAGCATAATTTCCACAGCATAATTCCTGCTGTATTTGCTATTTGTTGAATGAATAAATAAAGGAATGAATGAGTGTGTGATGGAATGAAATTGTCAGAGACATAAGTGTGTGGAGTTAGCTGAGCTGTCACTGCAGCCACCGCCAAACACTGGCACATGCTCACATCACTCACTGGTTCAGGAGGGCTTGGGGGAGCACCAGGGGCTGTGATGAGAGTAGATGACCCCAGTTGGTGGGTGCTATGGCAGACCTAAGACATGGGCCACCTGGAGGGGTGCCTTAGGCAAGTGAGGAGTGAGTGAGGGTTACGATCAGAGGGAGAAACTGCAGCAGCTTTTGCTTAGAGTTGGTGCTGATCATTCTTTCTCAGAATGGCTCCAACTATTCTCAGGACAATCGTAGGACCTGGTATGCCAGGGCCTAGCAGCCAGTGATAAGCCTAATTGGGATCCATGGAATTGAGCATGTTCTCTGATGTTCTCACAGTTGTGCATCCTTTGGCTCTCACTTTTCCTTCAGAGGAGAGTGGATTTCAAGTTCAGTACAAGTTCCACTTTCACCCAGCATATGGGAAGCTGAAGATAGTGTCACTCTCACCTTAACAAGTACAAAGCTTGATAAACAATAGTGACAGTTCTCCTTGAAACCATTAGAAAGATGAGGTTTAGGCCACCAGATAGCCTGAAATCCAAGAAGAGACAGGGCCTTCCAAGGAGAGATGGGAGAGAACCACCAACCAGCTCAGCAGAACAGAGCACAGAAGAGATGCCCAGGCCACACAAGGATTAAGAAGTGAATATGAAGGATTCAGCTAAAACTGTAGATGGTAGCAATGGCAAGGGTGGACCAGGGTGAGAGTAGAGAGTTGTGAGGAGCTGCAGTCACGATGGGAAGTCACAGGGACACATGCAGATTCTTCTCCACAGGCCTTTGCAGGTACTGCCTGAGAAAGATGGCACAGGGAGAAGACAGCCTGGAGGAGGGGAGTGGCCACATAATATGTGGAGAGAGCTCCCCTCTAGGAGGTGGACTTTAGTTGTCTTCTCCTCAAGAGTAAACTGGACTTAGTGCTTCTAATGAACGGTGTTTGGAAAGTGAAAAGGTAACTTTATAGTGGAGAAAACTGTTAGATGATCCAGGTCACCATCACCAATGACAAATCAAGTGGAACTCATGGCCTCAAGTGATTATTCACCTTAGCCTCCCAAATAGCTGGAATTATATGTCAGTTATAGCTTTTTATTTGGGAGCAACTTTACACTTTACACAAACTTTGCAAAGGTCGTTCAGAGTTCTTGTATATCCTTCATCCACCTCTCCCTAAAGTTAATATTTTACATAACCATGGTATGTGTCCTGCCATGATGCCTTGAGGAGGACACCTCATCTCTCTGGCATTTATCCCCCAAATCCATGAGCCCAGTCTAGTTGTGAGAAAACAGAAGACAAACCCCAACTGAGAGACGTACTACTTACTATCTGACCAGTATTCTTAACCCACTTATGCCTGAGGTTGCAATTTTTTGAATTTTTGCATGAGTGAAAAATCAGACCTTGGCAATGACTTTGAGCAGTAGGATACGAATAACTCCCACATGCTTAGAGTTCCAATAATGGAACACTAGGCATAAATAAGGTAAAAAGCATCATGAAAAACAAAGGAAGATTGAGAAGCTATCACAGGTCACAAGAGATTCAGGAGACATGATGACTAAATACAAGGTGGGATCCAGGATAGGATCTGAAACCAAACAATGACACTAATAGAAAAACTGTTTATATCTGAATAAAATAAAAGCTTACTTGATAGTAATTTACCAGTGTTAATTTCTTAGTTTTCATATACGTAACCACGGTTACATAAGATGTTCTAATAACATTAGGGAGAGTTAGATGAAGGATATATGGGAACTATGAACTATCTTTACAAATTTTCTGTACTGTAAAATTGCTCCCAAATAAAAAGTTAAAACTGGCTGATAGTTTCGGTTACTTGGGAGGCTAAGGCCAGAGAATTGCTTGAGGCCAGGACGTCCACTCTATCCTGGGCAACAGAGTGAGACACTGTCTCAAAAAAAAAAAAAAAGAGAAGTTAAGGAAGTGGGAGTAGGGGAAGGATTGATGATAAAGGGGAAGGAGGGAAATTTTTGAGGTGATGGAAATGTTCTATGTATGATCTATATATGTTTGTCTCATATATACATATATATATATATAAAAAACTCACTGATGAACTATATCCTAAAAAGGGTGAATTTTTTGTACATAACAGTTATACACACAGTTGATTCTCAAACAATGCAGGGGTTAGGGGTTTCACCCCCCTGCAGTTGAAAATCTGCATATAACTTTTGACTCCTTCAAAATGTAACTACTAATAGCCTACTGTTGACTGGAAGCTTTACTGATAACATAGTCAATTTACACATATTTTGTATGTTATATGTATATACATATTTTGTATATTATACAGTGTATTGATAGAATAAAAGTGAGCTAGAAAAAGAAAATGTCATTAAAAAATCTTAAGTAAGAGTCAATGTATTTACTATTTATTAAGTGGAAGTGGATAAAGGTCTTCATTCATCTTCACGATGGGTAGGCTAAAGGAGGAGGAGTTGGTCTTGTTATCTCCGGAGTGGCAAGAGCAGATGAGACTCTGCATATAAACAGTGGAATCCATGCTGTTCAAACCCGTGTTGCTTAAGGGTCAATTGTATATATACAAAACCGTGTATAAATTATATCTCAATAAACCTGACTTTAAAAAATACATAGTACATCATTGCTGGGGACTTACATAGATATGAGCCTTAGCAGAGAATGAAAGTGAAAGCCTCACTCTTTAGAAAACTCCTCATGCCCTTGTCCTTCCCATACTAGGAACCTCACTTTCAATACGCTTTTAAAACCCATATTTATCTCCAATTGCTTTTTTTTTCTTAAATGCAAACTATGGGAGATGGGCCAAGTTTTCATTTCTCGTAACACAGTAAAAATATTTATAGATATTTCAGCAACTCTGGCGCAATACACAGAACCAGTGAGTCCACATTACAACAGAAAGTTGGTGGGTGATAGTAAGTCAATTTCTCCTCTATTACACTGCTTCCTGTTGGCGAAACAGTACCAACCAGAAGAGTGGTGCTCAGAGCAATCAAGTGGCTCTTTAGAGCAAAGGGAAGGATACTTTTAAAAAATATTTATTAAAGATGTATATGGCATAAAACAACTTTTAAAAATTATTTTGTATTTTATTATTAACTAGTTATTAGTAATTAATAAGATTCCCATTGTCTCCTGTTCCCTAGCCCTTGCAGGAAACCAGAGTTACTAACCTTCCGGAGATACTCTATGCAAATGTGAGCATATGCATGTATTCTTTTTAATGCAAACAGAAGCATATACTATGTTCTTCACTTTGCTTTCTTTTTCTAGTGTTTTCAAAAAATATACGCTTATCGGTCTTAGTCCATTCGGGCTGCTATAACAGAATACCAGAGACAGGGTGGCTTATAAACAACAAAAAAATAGTTCCTATATTTTAAGAAGTCAAGATAAAGGCACTGGCAGATTCAACGTCTGGTGAGGGCCTGCTTCCTGCTTCATAGACAGCCATCTTTTTGCTGTGTCCACACAAGGTGGAAGGGGTGAGGGAACTTGGGAGTCTGTTTTTTAAGGGCATTAATCCCATTCATAAGGGCTTCACTATCGTGGCCTAATCACCTCCCAAAGGCCCTACTTCCTAACACCAACACACTTGGGGGTAGGATTTCAATACATGAATTTTCTTGGGGTGGGGGTGACACAAACAGTCAGTATATAACACTATCTCATTACAAGATGCATTTGAAGCGGTTTATTATAATCTATGTAAAATAATGGTTTAGGAAAGTAAGACTCTAAGAGTTGTAAAAAAATAAAACGAAGTCAGCAGAGAGTTTAGTACAAAATACACATGCCCTAAAACACTGTACAACAAGAGGTGGGCTTCTAATGTGGCTCTGAGCTTTCTAGCAGCAAATGCAGAGGAAAATACAAGCAGTTATATGACTGTTGTGCCCATAATGTAAAAACTAACTGTTCTTTTCTTATATTTATGTATTCCCTCTGTGACAATTTTAATTATTGAATTAAAAATAAAACAAGCAACATTTACACCAAAATCATAAAATATCACCAGCTGGTTCTACAACCTGAGAAACGTTGTTTGATTGTTTGTTTGTTTTCCCCAGGGAGCCTCATCTTTTAAAAAAGTAATAATGAAAATCTTCACATCCTCACCTCATCTTGTTTTGTTCACTTTATATACGTACAAAATTAATCCACATCTCCACAGATAGAGATGACTTATGTTGGAAGTATGGAGCCCACGGCTGCATAGTATTCTATTATATGGATGTACCATAATTTATTTCCCCAGTCCCTTCTTGATGGGCATTTACAGTGTTTCCAGGATTTTGCTCTTACAAACCGTGCTTTCATGAATTTCCTCATGTATGCATCATTCCACACATCTGTAAGCATATTTGTAAGGTAAATTCCTACAAGTGGACTTACTGAGTCAATGTGTATGGCTAATGTTTATTTTGACAGCTATTAACAAATTGCCCTTCATGAACAGTGTGCCAGTTTCTACTTCACACTCCCACATAGGACTGTGCCTGCTTCCTTGTACTTGCCCTGCTTAGCATATGACCCTACTCTGTGATGTTGAAAAATAACTCTTATGAATGAGAATGAATATTGTTCTACATGCTTAAGAGCATAATTTTTTCTTTTCTCTTCTGTGACCTATCTGTTCATATCTATCCCTTGCTCATTTTTTTCTATTGAACCCCGGGTGTGTGACTTATTAATTGTAGGAATACCTTCTAGATTAAGGACTTTATCCCTTTGTACTATCCGTTGCGTTTTTCCCATTGTATGCTATTTGTCTTTTGATTTTGTTCATGGCATTGTTTTTGGCCATGTGGAAATGCTTTGTTTTTACGTGTTAAACTTTCTCAATGGTTTTTAAAATGACTTATGATTTGGGGTTACATTTGGCAAGGCATTTCCTACTTCAACATAATCTTCACTCCTTTTCTCAAATTCTTTTATGTTTCAGTTTGGAATTTATTTAGTGTATGAAAGTTGAGTCATACTTCAAAGTTATTCTCTTCCCAATGGCAATCCAATTGTCCCGATAGTGAATAATCTATCTTCTCTCTCCACTCCTTGATTTGAAATGGAGACGGACAGCTTCTTACCCCGAAAGGAACCCATGGTAATCTGTAAAATACAGCCCAACACTGCTCTTTTACACCTCAGGCAACAGGGGAATCTAGGCCTCTATGTGAGGCCTCAAGAAAGGCCAGTTCAGCTCATGTCCCCTCCTCACCCAGCAGGACCAGGCGGATGCCAGGCTGGCCTGTGCCCCTGTACATGAATACACTACAGACTTGTGCTCTTATATCTCATCATGGATGCTCTGGGCAGATAAGATTTCTGAATACCTTGCTTTTTTTTTTTTTTTTCCTCCAAGGGTGAGTTTCTCCAGAGTGAGACCTTCTCTAGGTGTTCCACTAGAGGGTGCTTCAACTATACATATTTACATAGATGTAAACATGACCTATGTTGTTTGTGTGGGCTGCACACACACACGCCAAGCAGCTGCTTTTTCCTGAACCATCTATGACATGGGCATGCAATCTGATTTTTAATTCCCTCAACTCCTTCCACACATGATCAGATGACCTTCCCAAAGATCCCTCCTCTCCCAGGGAGCTGCCAGAACCCACGGGTGTGGGAAATGGAGATCTATTGGATGGAACCTCTTAGCAGTGGTAGGAAAGGAGGCTCACAGGTTCGGTTGCTGTTTTTGCTCTTTTTCTCTGGAGGAGACTTTTAGTGATGATTTGGGCCTTCAGGGATTCCTCTGAAATACAGGAGAGGGCCACAGCTCAATTAAAAGTCACCGGTAAGTGTCCAAAATTCGGGAGCCACATAGACAGTAGGATGGAGCTGTTATTAGGTTGATACTCCCAGAAGATGAATCAGGGTCCGTGGGGGCCATGGAGAGATGGGGTAAAGGGGTGAGAGTTGCTGAGTGAGTCAAGCAGGTGGGCACTAGCAATCATCTGGGAGAAGCTAAAGGATGTAGATTTTTCAGAGATTTCCCTTTTAGGAAGGGAATTGCAGTAGTAGTTTAGATGATTACTTTTTTCTAGAAACTCAAAGTGGAATAAACAAGAAACGTGGACTTGGGGGTATTGGTGAGAAGAGCATGATATATCACAGAAAATGATGAAAGGAGCCCAATAACTTCTCGGGGCTGAAGATAATAAGGTAGGCATCTTTAAGAGACAGTGAGCAGCAACTTTTGAACTTTGCTGCATATTAGAATCATCTGGAAGGGCTTTTTAAAGAAATCTTGATTGCTGGGACTCTGACTCATGCATAAGCATTCTTTTTTTAAGTTTCCCAGGTGATTCCAATGTGCAGTCAAGTTCAAGAAACAATAGCCTAGATCAGTGGTTCTCAAGCTCAAGTGAATATGAGAATCACCTGGAGAGCTTACTCGACCACAGCTTACTGGGCCACACCCAGAGTTTATGATCCAATAGGTCTTGGGTGGGTGCCCAAAACTGAGTGCTTGAAATATGGTTAGTCTGAATTGAGATGTGTGATAAGTTTGAAATACACACCAGATTTCAAAGACTTAGTACCAAAAAAATACACAAATTATCTCAATATTTTTATATTGATTACATGTTAAAATGATAACATTGGGTTTAATGGGTTGAATAAGATATATTATGAAAGCTCATTTCACCTGTTTCTTTTAACTTTTTAAAATGTGGCCACTGGAATATTTAAAATAACATATGGGCTTGCATCATATTTCCATTGATCTGTGCTGATTTAGATTAACATTGCACAAAAGACAATTTTTAAATCACCTGCATAGGAGTTACCTGGAGTGCGTGTTAAAAAGTTTTCCTAGTGATGGCATACAGATTCAGAATGTCGTGGGGGCAGCGGGGGTACGGGGGTGGTGTCAGGGAATCTGCATATTGAACAGCTCCTTGGGTGAGCTTGACCTGCTAAAGTTTCACATGCTGGCTTAGGTGAACAAAGAAAAGGAGGGGACAAATAAAATTTTTTCATTTAGGATTTGGTGCATTCATGACATGGTTCAAGGCCAATGAAGAATTCAGAATGAGATGACTGAGGATGCTACATCTTCATAAATGATGCCTAAGTGAGGGAGTAACTTGTCTGGGGTTAGTGGAATTGGAGAAGTAGGAATTTGGGACATCTTTCTCCTCGCTACTCAAAACGTGGTCTCTGGATCAACAGCATCAGCATCACCTTGGAGTTTACTAGAAATGCAAATCTTAGGCCTTGCCCCAAACCTACTGTCTTAGTCCATTTGCTTTGTTAGAAAAGAATACCTGATGCTAGGCAATTTGTAAAGAAAAGAGGTGCATTCGAGTCACAGTTTTGCAGGCTGTATAAGCAGCATGGCACTGGCACCTGCTTGGCTTCTGGTAGGGCCTCAGGCTGCTTCCACTCATGGCAGAAGGTGAAGAGGGGCTGCGTGCAGAGAGCACATGGGGAGTGGACCAAGAAAAGAGGAGGAGAGGCCAGGCTCTTTTCAACACCAATTCTCTCAGGAACCAAAGGTGAAAACTCAGTGCCTTCCTTGAGAATGGCACCAAGGCATTCACAAAGGATCTGCCATAAGACTCCAACAATGGGGATAGAATTTCAACATGAGACCTGGGGGGCTGAAAAATCCCATATTCAAACCATAGCACCTACTGACTCAGTTTGCATTTTAACAAGATACTAAGATGATTCAATTACACCCTACAAATTGTTTTACAACTGTATTTGGGCATATTTTACGTATGTAACTTACCCATTTCAAGTGTACAATTCAATAATTTTTGGTGAAATTACCAAACTGTACAACCATCACTATAAATCAGTTTTAAAACACTTTTATAAGATTACCCCAATAAGATCCCTCATACCCTTTACTGTCAATCTGGTTCCTTCTTATCTCTTTCCCAGGCAACCACTGATCCACTGTCTCTATAAATTTGTCTTTTTTTAGACAATTCATATAAATGGAGCTATACAATATGTGATCCCTGTGTCTTGCCTCTTTCATTTAATGTAATGCTTTTTGTGGTTTGTCCATGCTGTACAGATACCAGTACTTCATTTCTTTTTATTGCCAAATAACATTCCATTGTTATGATTATATCCCATTCTGAAGCAGGAAATCTCCCTGACTCCTTTGTGATGGGAACTGGAGTGCACAGGTGCTAGAACTAGCCACAGCTTGGGTGCCAACAGGGGCAGACTCCATTTGCTTGTTCTCGCTGTGTTGTTCCACCCCTGCAGGAGGGGGATTGCAGGTGAGTGGGTGCAGGAGTTGGGGTGAGCGCTTTTGGGCACCGGCGGGAACAAAACTCTGTGCAGCCCCTGGTAACACCTGGGGGGTGCCCGCAACCTCTGAAGCCCCAGAAAGAGCGTTACAGTCAGTGCTCTTTTAGCTTTGCTGTCCACAGATGGCTTCAGTGTTAACAGCTCAGTGGAGGGTCAGTCTGACAGCCTTTTGCACCTGCACCCTAGTTCTTTTCTGGCATCCAGGAGGAGTGAGGTTGCATGAACAAATTGGAGGTGGTAAATGCCATGGATTTTATTGCTGACGAAAGTGGCTCTCAGCTGGAAGGGGGGCTGAAAAAGGGATGGAGTGAGAAGATAATCTTCCCCTGGAGTCCGGCTGTCCCCAGACTCCTAAGCAACGCCATCAAGCTGTCCCTCTGAAATCAAGCTGCTGCTCTTTGACATCCAACCATAGTCTGTGATGTTCTGCTGCTTTTCCTCTTCTCTTCTTTTCCTCTGCCAGTGGAGCCTGGGGTTTTTATGGGCACAGGATGGAGCAGGTTGGGCCATGGGTGGTTTTGGAAAAGGCAACATTCGAGTGGAAAAACTGGAATGTATGTTCCCACTTTGGGCCAAGGTTCCAGGTTTGAGGATGGCACCCTAGCCAGGGACCACCCTCTTCTGCCCAGAATTTCCCTGCCTTCTGTCCGTATCCATTCTGTTTATGTGTTCCTTAGTTGATTTGTGGTTTTTTCCCCCCAATTTTAGGACCATTGTGGGTAACACCTCAAAGAACATTTGTGTACAAGTCTTTTTGTGGCATATGTTTTTATTTCACTTGGGTAGATAAGAGTAGAATCACTGGGTCAAATGGTACCGCACACTAAGACCTGAGAAGCACTGTTCCAGACGTTTTCTGTGTGTGCCAGGATGTGATAACCCCTTGGGTAATGGAATGCTCATGGGCTTGTCCAGGTCTGAGTGAGGCTTGAGTCTGTTACTAGTAACTGTGTGATGTTGAACAAATAACTTTGTTTAGTTGGTGAAGTAGATTTATCGTCCCTACTGCATAAGGTTACTGTGAGATATAAAGCCATATGTAGACTTTGGAGCAAAAAGAATCTAGGTTGAAGGCTAATCTGGCTAACTTTTTATGGTTGGAGAAGTTACCAAACCCCCAAGGCCAGTTTCTTTGTCTATAAATGGGGATAATAATACATTTCTTGCTTGGCTTAAATAAAGTAATGTGTTCACTATTTTAACAAAATAATCAATAAACATTGGCAACTATTACATAAAACACCTAGCTCAGATTGGGTGCTCAGGAAATGCTGGGTCAGTACCAGACGGTTTCTACATCTTGGATCTTTCCTGGGGAAAGAGATCAACTAAGTGGACACACACACACACACACACACACACACACACACACACAGCCCGAGTTATTTTGCTTTGTGTGGTAGAATCAGGAGCTTCTCCTAAACAAAGTTAAACCTTCTTGGTGAACTCACTTGTGATTTGTAAGCATTCAACTCCAAGTCCAGGATACATGTCTGTGATGCTGAGGTTTCAGTTCTGGAACATGTAAATGTACACTACTTGGTTACAGGCTCAGGTTAGCTCAGGAGCTTCTTGAGCACCATGGCTTAAGGAAGGATTTACCAGGGAGTCCTGGGCTATATTAGCTTTACTTAGCAGAGCAGAAAAACAACCTGCTGCAGCCACGGGGGTCACGGGTCAGTGAGCTTGACTGACCAGTTTTTCAGATAATTCTAGGACCAGCTTTCAAGGGGAAAGTGAATATTGTCAACACTTCAGTTAGCCCCTGTTATAACCTAGACATACACCACGCTGACATGCCCTCTTCCTCATTCTAATACAAAGACCTCTTGCAAAAAGACAGACATTTACACATGGGCACAGGATGCCTAATTATAAGAGCTTTTGTGCATAACCCTGTCCTTAGATGAGGTCTGATGCCCTTGACTCTCCTCATCCATTCCCTTTGCCCATGTGGCTGCAGGCTAACATGACTACGTCCCTCTCTGTAGCAGGAAATGTCCTGCATCTCTGCTGGCCAACTGTGTCCACAGTCTGTTGTGTCTGTGAGGACCTGCTCAGTGAAGAAGTGAGGAGATCTCTTTCTTGCTGTCTCTAGAAGGCCACTGTATTAGCTTACTCAGGCTGCCACAACAAAATATCTCTGATTGCTTGACTTAAACACCAGAAAGTTATTTTCTCCCTGTGGTGGAGGCTGGAAAGTCCAGGATTGAGGTCTGGTAGGGTTCAGTTTCTGGTGAAGGCACTCTTTCGGGTTTGCAGGGGCTGCATTCTTTCTTTGGCACGGCAGACACATCGCAGAGAGAGGAGTTTTCTGGTGCCTCTCCTTATAAGAACACTCATCCTATTAAATCATGGCCCCACTCTTATGACCTCATTTAATCTTAATTACCTCCTTATAGGCACTATCTCCAAATACAGTCACATCATGGGTTAGGGCTTCAACATAAGTGTTTTGGGGGAACACAATTTAGTTCACAGCAGCCACTTACCAGAAGGATGGTTTAGGAAGATCCCACTGTTTGGTGAATACAACTGTCTTCCCCGTTGGTGGAGGTGGGAAGATGTGAGAGCTGGAATGGGAAACATCTGCTATAAAGCTAATGCCAGCCAGTCTTGCGTTAGGCTTGAGAAACTAAGTCCTAAATCAATTGTGTTCACAGGGATAGAATGATTATCATTGCAAAAACGGAGGCTAAGAGTTGAAAAGTGGATATCATCTCACCTTATGCATTAAAAATGGGGGAAAAAAGAAAAAGCCTTCTGACTCAGGCACCAATTGCTTAGCTTTAATTGTCTATGTGACTGCGATTGCAAAGCTGTCTCCCAGCATTTAGTAGAAGTATTAAAGCGTATTAGATCACTGCTGGGGCTTAATGACAACAGGAATCATCCCAATTCAGAAGGCAATTATTTATCTGGTGACCTTTTACAATGTGGCAAGTTTTCCTTCAGGATTTTTTACAGTGACAGATATTTCCAATAAACGTGGGTCTCTCCCCTCCCCCCAATCAATTGTTGGTATTTGAATGTCATGAAACTAAAAGCTGTGAAATTAAACCTGCTGTGCAAGTTACGAAAATGGGGAGACTGAAATGAGACTGTAGGTCCCTTTTATATAATATCAGTGCAACATTATGGTACAAATGCAGGGAAAATGGACTGTTGTGTTGATGGGAATATGTAGCATTCGGCATGGAGTCTTTGTCTGGAGGGGTTAATGTCAATTTCTTTAATTCAACACTGCCATGATTGCTGGGTCTCGCCAGAGGACGTTGTATTTGCTTTCCCAATTTCTATCCCAATCAGCTGTGACACTGCAGACAATTTCTTTTGTGATCTGCACAGCTCTAAGGTCAAGGGAACAGGGGCCTGGATCAACCCATCACAATACATGGACTTCTAAAGGTGCTTTTATGTATTGATCTGAAATGTCTCTGTGATTTCCAAGCACATGTGATTTAGTGGACTGTATTTATGTCACTGTGATCATTGATTGCTCTCAAAATCACTGGAAGGGAGGTTGCCATTCCCATCTTTGATTTACAATGGAGAATGCTGTGTTCATAGTGTTTTAAATATAGGTTTAATTTCTCGGGTGTGTTAATGGCCAACAGATCAGAAGACAACTGCTATTGAAAAGATAATTGTTACTCACAGTTCCCAAAAGGAGGAGGCATGCTGCACCACACAGGGTCACACGGGGAAGCACCAGGGTGGATCAGGAGGCAGAGGGGGTTAGGGGAAGACTTGGGCAAGAGGCTTTAGCATGACTTCCCTGGAAAAGGAATGGGCGAGGCAGGGTAAGCAGGCTGAGGATCGACCATTTCAGCATTTCAGCAGGCTCTGGGGCACACAGGCTGTCCCCAGCCATCTGGTACCTGACCCTGGGGTGATGAGAGCTGGTGGATGATGGTCCAGAAGGTGACGGCCTGATAAAGCAGGTGGTTGGGGTGTGAGGTCTGGAATGGTTTGTTTGCATATCAAAAGTGCACTGGCAGATAAGTTCTTTATTATCTCTAGAAATTGGCTGTCTCCGGGAAGGGCAGTTTCTCCAGGGTCAGCAAGGCCCCAGGTGTCAAAGCATCAGAAACACATTGTTAATACACAGAGGAATGAGGTGCTGTGCATTAGGACTCAGGGCTAGTCTTGGGCTGAATGATACTTAGAAAGCAAAATATAGAGGTTTCTGGAACCTAACCACAGAATCATAGTTTCAAGCTGAAGAAGAGACCTCCAAATCATCCTGCCTTCTTATATGAATGAGAAAATTGGAGCTCAGAGAGGTCATGTGGCCTGACCAAGGTCACCAAGCATCATGACTTCTTTCTCCTCTGTCCAGTGCCTTTCCATACCATCCTGATTTGCCCACTACTTTTCAGTGTTATGACCCTGGTCCTGTCTCTCCCACATCCCTCCAATATACAGGCACACAGGGGAGGATTTCTCTTTTTTACCCAGTTTCCTAGACGTAAGCAGTGATTGTGTAACTGGCCCATTTTGGTTTGGGGCAGTGTCAGAGCAAAAGAAAGTGGTGTATTGGAAGAGGTCTCCATCAAACCAAGCTGGGAAGCTCTGCTTGAAAGAAAGGAGCTCTCTATTCTATTCATAAACAGACCATCCTTCTGATGAGAGAGTCTCAGTGTTCCCTTTTTGATAAATTTACCCTCAAGACCTTACATCTTTTTCATAACATGTCCTCAGGTCTGATATATTTCCTTTGGTTCTGTTATAGTAACCAGCCCCCGGTGTCTAGACATTTCTTTTTCTACCAAGGTAGGAGGGTATATTGACTTTTGCAATTTGTACTAAGTTTAGTTTTCAACAGAGTTTCAGATCTGCAGTATGAACAACTTTCCCTAGTTTGAGTTGTGTGGTCAGCGAGCAACTTGCTGTGATCCTCGACCTTGGATGCACATTAGAATTATCTAGGGACCCTTTAAAAATCCAATGCCAGGCCAGGCGCGGTGACTCACACCTATAATCCCAGCACTTCGGGAGGCCGTGGCAGGTGGATCACCTGAGGTCAGGAGTTTGAGACCAGCCTGACGAACAAGGTCAAACCCTGTCTCTACTAAAAATACAAAAATGAGCTGGGTGTGGTGGCAGGCGCCTGTAGTCCCAGCTACTCAGGAGGCTGAGGCAGGAGAATTGCTTGAATCTGGGAGGCTGAAGTTGCAGTGATCTGAGCTGAGATTGCGCTACTGCACTACAGGCCTGGGTGATGGAGCAAGACTCTGAAAAAAAAAAAAAAAAAAGAAAAATCCAATGCCAGATCCCCCTCCTCAGACATTCATACTTGATTGAGCTAGGGTGGGGCCCAGGAAGTGGGATATTTTTGATGTTCCCAAGTGATCCTACTGTGGAACCAGGAATACAAGTCACTGAGCTAGAGGGAAACTGGCCAGCAGCGACAGGAAGGTGATGCCCTGGATTCATCTAAGAGGATCCACAGGCCTGAGATACAGAAACCACTGGCCAGATGGTCTTCTCATTTCACACAGGACACCCCTGTTCCTGCCCCCAGTCTGAACACACAACCTGATGACAGCACACTCTGCCTGAAAATCCTTCAATGCTTCTCTACTAACTGAAACTAAAGTAAAAAAATCTGCGGTGTCGGTGTTGTGGTTACTATTACTTATGTAGCAAACCACTCCCAAATGTCAGCCATTTTATCATGCTCATGGATTCTGTGAGTCAGGATTCAGACAGGACACAATGAGGACGGCTTGCCTGTGCTCCACACAGTCTGGAGTCTCTGCTGGAAACTGCCAAGTTGGGGGCAGCTTAATAGCTGGGAGCTGGAATCATCTGGAAGTGTCATCACTCACATCTGGAGTTGATGCTGGCTGTCGGCTGGGATCTCAGCTGGGGCTGTTGACCTGAGCACCCACCTGCGGCCTCTCCTCGTAGCCTGGTGGCCTGAGTATCGGCACGGTGGCCTCAGGCTAGCTGGACTTGTCAGCTGGTGGTTCAGTGTTCCAAGAGTCAGAAAAGTGCCTTGTTGGACCCAGCCTCAGAAGTCACATAGCATCACTTCCTTCTGCTGCATTTGTAAAGCAGTCATAAACCTGCTCAGATTCAAGTGGAGGGGATGTAACCCTGCCTCTAGATGGGGGAGGGTGGCAAGCTCCCACTGTGGAAGAGCACGTGGGATGGGAGCTATTACTGGAGACATCTTTAGGATTTTGCTTCGCTGCAATGGCTGCGTCTCATTGTCTTATTCCTCACTCCAGTCCAGCTAATATGTTTACAGTTCCCAGAAGACACAATTCTCTTCCTTCTCAGGGAAGGTATTCATGGGGTGCTGGGTGCTCCCAGGTGCAGCTGGGCCTCTCTCTGTGTCTCTCAGATGGGCCTTCATCCCACTGCAGGCTGTTGGGGGATTCAGGGCTCCCTCTCCCTCACTATTCTGTAAGTTTCTTCAGGATAGAAGCTGTTTTCTTTTAATGTTCCCAACACTTAGCAGTGTTTGGCCTAAAGTGGGTGTTCAAAAAATAGTAACAAATGTAGTTCTATTATGGTGCACACACGCCTTTTAAAACTAAGATTTAAAAATTAGACTTGCCTCCTAGGCTTGCAACACTTCCGCAGTATTGAAGAGCTTAGGGAATCCCATGGGAACTGAGACTCACCAGTTTCTCCTGCTTTGCACTTGTCCCTCAGCCCTAGGTGGCCATTTACATCCCTTTCGGCTTCTCATTCCCATTACGAAAAGGCCTCCCTTGAGTATCAATAATAAATTTGTTAATGTTGCCGAAGTGCTCAGAAGATGGAAAGAGCTGTATGTAAGCTAAATATTATTATTAATAATGGTATGAGATTGATTATTCATTTCCGCAGCACTTCTCCTATTTGGTCTGTGCAAAATTGGAAATTGGTTGTGTTAAATTGGCTTACCTGCTCCATTTGGCCCTGTCAAGAAAATCAATGATACACACATGAATATTCTTCCATGTACATAGCCATTTTCAAAGTTAGATGATCATCAATATTTATTGTAAGCAGTTATGGAAAAAAATGGATGAATATTTAACACATGAGAGCATTTAGGTATTATTAAATGTGCCTGGCCAAGCAAATTTTGAAGCTATATTTGGGCTTTAACTTACAACAGAAAATCCATATTATTAATTAGATACATGGTCATGTTTGAAAGGCCATCGCTGGAAAGGTCTTGGAATCTGAAGGCAGAGAACAACTTCTGAATGGCAAAAGCTACTCTATGCCCTTATGCCTAGCCAAGATTTCCAGACAATTGCAGGATCGTGCCTTTAGACATTTCCTGGTTTTACTGGTGAGACAACATCCTAATGTGAGGTATGAGAAATTCCCAATTTGGAGACACATGTGCTTCATGGGTCCTGGATTCCCGTATCACAAGTGATAGCGAACTTTGCAAGAAGGGACGTTGCTCACTGAATGGTTTGAAGGAATAGGCTCTGATTCCAGAAGCATCAGAAAGACGATGGAGCAGGTGCTGTGGGAAGAGCATGGGAGTATTAGTAGGAAGTGAGAAAAATGTGGGTTCTAATCCAGTCTCAGCTGTGTGGCCTTGGGAAATGACTTTTTCTCTATGGACCTTGGTTTTCCTCATAAGTAAAATGAACTACGAGATCTTTAAAGTCCTTTCTGGAGCTAACTCTTAAAAACTTTATAGACGTTGTATTGAACTCAGTGTATGAAGCACCCGCATTTGTTTTGCCCTACCCGATAACCCTCCCCCAAAACCCACACAGTGAAGAACCCCAGACATTGAGCTCTGATTTGGTCTTTAGACAGGAGTCAGAGTGGCTGTAGCTTCCAGGCCTGACCCAACGGGGCCCAGAGACTTTGGCTCCTGACAATACTTCTGGACTCAGATGGAGCCCCATGACACAGGGTAAAAGTTAGAAAAACTTTTCTGTGAAGAGCCAGCTAGTAACTATTTTAGATGGTCCTTGTTGCAACTACTCCACTATGCCCATGAAAGCAGCAACAGAGACTACCTAAGCAAATAGCTGTGGCTGTGTTCCAATAAAACTCTATGGAAACAAGTTTGAATTGCATACAATTTTCCCATGTCACAAAATATTGTACGTCTTTTTATTTTTTCCCAATTGTTTGAAAATATACAGGCATTCTTAGTTCAAGGACACACAAAATCAGGAGGACTGCCCATGGTATAACTGGGGAAGGGTCCACCTGTGGTCTTCAGGGTGAGGGAGGTGAGATGACACATCCTATAGGGGTGCATAATCCATGAAGTGAAAGCAGCACCCACCTCTGCCAGCTCATTAATTCCCCACTAGAGGCGGCAGCACAGAGGAGCACATTCTACTAGGGGGTGGAGAGTGTTCTGAGTTCTCCAGTTTCCTGCCCCATAGGAGTCCACCCACAGCATATCCCCTGCGAGGCAGCAGAGACAGGATGAGCCATGTGAGGGTTCTCTGCGTTAGGGTTCTCCAGAGAAATAGAATCAATAGGAGATATATAATACATACTCCTGTGTGTGTGTGTGTATCAGTATCTGTGTAGGTGTGTGTGTATATATATAGATCTGTGTGTGTATATATATATAAAGATCTCTCTCTCTCTCTAAATATATAGAGACATATATAGATATACATATCCCTGCTTGTGTCTCTCAGCTAATGAATGGCATTGCTTCCTATTCCACTGAGAAAATGGAAGCACTCTGAGAGAACTTGTAAACATTCCCAGCACCACATCTACCTGCCTAACAAAAAAATTATATATATACAAAATTATATATTTACAGAAAGAGAGAGAGAGGAGAGATTTATTATAAGGACTGGCTCACATAATTATGGAAGCTGAGAAGTTCCAAGATCGCTGTTGGCAAGCTGAAGACGCAGGAGAGCTGACTGTGTAAGTTCCAGGTGGAGGGCAGGAGAACACCAATGTCTCAGCTCAAAAGTCAGGCAGGTGGAATTCCTTCTTACTAAGATTTTTTGTTCTATTCAGGTGTTCGGTTGATTGGATGAGGCCCACCTACGTTAGGGAGGGTAATCTACCTTTCTCAGTCTATGGATTCAAATGTTAATCTCATTTTCTCATCCAGAAACACTTTCATGCACACACCTAGAACAATGTTTGACCAAACGTCTGGGCAACCCATGACCCAGTCAAGTCGACACACGAATTGATCATCCCACCCTCCTGATAGCACTTGGCTCCTCCACGTGGATCTGCTAACTTTTGGTCAGGCCTAGCACAAACCTGACCAAAATGGGCTCCCTGGCAACCACACCACGTTCTCCTAGGGCAATCACTTTCCCTCTCTCCTAAATGACCATTGCACTTATTTTCATCTCTCCTAAAACCTCCAAGCCTTACTCCCTGCTTCTCTCTCTCAGTTAATGACATTGCTTTCTACTCCACTGAGAACATGGAAGTGCGTCTGAGAGAACTTGTAAAAGTTTCCAGCACCACGTCTGCCTGCCTACCAAAATCTGCCCTGTGTGCGCTGCCTTCCTTTCCATTCCCGTAGAGGAATCCCCTTCTTTCTTTTATTGAGGTAGGGTCTTGTTCTGCCACCCGGGCTGGAGTGCAGTGGTACAATCATGGTTCACTGCAGCCTCGACCTCCTGGGCTCAAGCGATCCTCCCAAATCAGTCTCCCTACAAACACACACCACTATACCTTGCTAATTTTTTGTATTTTTCTGTAGAGACAGGGTTTTGCCATGTTGCCCAGGCTATTCTTGAATTCCTGGGCTCAAGGGGCCCTCCTAAAGTGCTGGAATTATAGTCATGAGTCACTGCATCTAGCCTCCCCTTACTCCATGGAAGCAAGGAAATCAGTAGAAAACTGGTGCAGCTATGAAGCAGGGAGACAAGGGCTGCTCAAACCAGGTGATGGCCGGGAAATTGGTGAGAAATGGTCAGATTCTGGATATAATTTAAAGACAGGGCCAATAGGGTTTGCTGATATATTAGGTGTGGAGATTTAAAAGACAGGATGCAATGATGATTCCAATGTTGTCGGCCTAAACAACTGGAAGGGTGGAGTTGCCGTCAACTGAGATAGGAAAAACTGTCTGGAGAGTGTATGGATTTGTGTCCCCCCATATTCACATGTTGAAGTCCTAATCGTCAGGACCTCAGAATGTGTTCTTATTTGGAAATAAGATCATTGCAGATGTAATTAGTTAAGTTTTGAGGTCATACTGGAGTAGAGTGGGTCATTAATCCAATATGACTAGTGTCCTTTTAAAAGGGTGACATTTAGACACAGGAACACACAGGGAGAATGTCATGTATGTGAAGATGATGGCAGAGATTTACCAGCCAAGGAATTCCCAAATTGCCAGCAAACCACCAAGAGCTAGGAGGTGGAATCGATTCTTTCTCACAGCCGTCAGAAGGAGTCAACTCTGCTGACACCCTGATCTTGGACTTCTAGTCTCCAGAACCGTGAAACAAAAAGTTTCTGTAGTTTAGCCTACCCAGTTTGTGAAACTTTGTTACAGCAGCCCTAAGACACTACTATTGAGAGGTTTACGGGGAATGGAGGATAGGGTTTTGGTTTCAGCCCCATTAAATATGAGACGCTGATTGAATATCTGATGTCAAGTAGGCAGCTGGAGGTTAAAGTCAGAAGTTCAGGGGAGAGGCTCAGACTACACGTTTATTTTGTGAGTTGTTACCATACCCCTGGTATGTAAAGCCACATGATGAATGAGATCTAGAGACCTAGATAGTGAAAGTAAACAAAAATGCTAAGAGGTCCAAAGACAAGTGCAATGTTAAGGCTGAAAAACCAAGAAAGACCCAGAAAGTGAGACCGAGAAGGACCGGCCTGAGCAGGTAGGAAATGAGGAGTATGTGGTGTCCCAGAAGCTGTAGGAAGAAGGGTTTTAAGAAGGATGGAGAGAGAGGCTGTGTCCAGTGCTGCTGGAGGAGAAGAGGATAACTGAGAATTAACCACTGGAGTTAGCAACGCGGATGACCTAGTGATTTTAGTGGAGTGGTGGTGGTGAGGTCCTGATTGGAGTGGGTTTAAGAGAGGTTGGGAGGCAAGAAATTGGAGAGAATTATTTTCTATGAAAGGAAGCAAAGAAGGGCTGGGTGTGGTCGCTCGTACCTGTAACCCCAGTACTCTGGGAGGTCAAGGCAGGGGGATGGAGCCCGGGAGTTGGAGACCAGTCCGGGCAATGTAGTGAAAGCGCATCTCTACAAAACGTACAAAGGAATTAGCCAGGCATGGTTGTCTGTGCCTGTGGTACCAGCTACTCAGGAAGCTGAGGCGAGAGGATTGCTTGAGCCTGGGAGGTTGAAGCTGCAGTGAGCCCTGGTCACACCACTACACTAAGCATAGGCAACAGAGTGAGACTTTATCTCAAAAAAAAAAAAAAAAAAAAAAAAAAATTTTAAAAAAATCAAGCAAACAAAAAGCAAAGAAATGGAGCAGTAGCTGGGGGCACAAGTGGGTTGAGAGGGAATGTGTATGTATGTGTGTATGTGTGTTCATATGTTTAATATTGGTGATATAGTTTGGATATTTTTCTTCGCCCAAATCTCATGTTGAATTGTAATCCCTGATGTTTGGAGGTGGGGCCTGGTGGGAGGTGTTTGGGTCATGGGTGTGGATCCTTCCTGGTGTGGTGCTGTCCTTGTGATAGTGAGTTCTCATGAGATCTGGTCATTTAAAAGTATGTGACACTTCCCCTCCCCACACTCTCTCTCTCATTCCTGCTTCTGCCATATGACATACCTGCTCCCCCTTCACCTTCCATCATGATCTTAAGCTTCCTGAGGCATCCCTAGAAGCCAAGCAGATGCCAGCGCCATACTTCTTATAAAGCTTGCAGAACTCTGAGCCAACTAATCCTCTTTTCTTTACAACCAGTGTCAGGTATTTCTTTATAGCAATGCAAGAAGAGCCCAATGCCACAGAGCAACAATCCTATATGTGAAGGGGAATAATCTAGAATAGAAAAGGAAAGTCATAATGCAAATAAAAGAAGATAGAATTGCTGAGGTGATGTGCTTGAATAGATGAGAGGGATTGGGAATGAGGGCACAAGTGGAGTGTTGGCCATGGGCAGCCCTCGTCTCCCTCCTTCATTGCTGCAGCAATTTTTTACTGATTTCCTTGCTTCCATAGGAGTAAGGGGAGGCTGGGTGCGGTGGCTTATGCCTGTAATCCCAGCACTTTGGGATGTTCAGGAGGGTCCCTGGGGCCCAGGAATTCAAGAACAGCCTGGGCAACGTGGTGAAACCCTGTCTCTACAGAAAAATACAAACAATTGGCCTGATTTTCTTGCTTTTAACCTTGCCACCCACAGTCTAATCAGTAACTCTCACAAATACAGTAGCAAGAGTGATTCATTTAAAACATTAGTCAGATTATGTCATTCTTCTCAAAACCCTCCAAATGGTGTCACAACCACTTAAAGTAAGAGCCTGAATCCTTATAAGGCCCCACTGCCCGGCTCCCCATGGTCTCTCTGACCTGTGATCACTCTGCTCCAGTCACATTGATTACCTGGCTGTTCCTTTAAGGCATCAGGAATTCTCTTGTCTGGAATGTTTCTTCCTCATGGCTCACTCCTTCAGCTCCTTCCTATGTCTTCCCAAATGCTCCCCTTCAGTGAAGCTTTCCCAAAACACCCTAAATAAAGTTGCAACTCTTCCCATATATATATTTTTTTTTATGGAGCTTGTGGCAAAAGTGAGGCAAGGAAAGTTTGTGCCTAAGATATCCTACTTTCAAGTGTAATTCATAATGCAAATTATTCCCCAATAGCAGCAACCTGGTTTGTCTACGAACAACCAGAGGCAAGCAGGCACTTAGATCAGATAAATTTTTTAATGTCATAATTTTTCTTCCTTCTGGAGGAAGCAAGCTCGAAACTGCCAGAATGAGTGACCGTTAGTTGACAGTGGCCAGTGTTGCAAGAGATTATAACTCTTGGTCAAGGGCAATGTAGATGGCTTTGCAAACTCATTCAACACTCATGGAATCCCAGACATTTTCAGTCTGGATAGTTTTGTAGCCAGGAAACTTGATACTTGGACTCAAAGGAAATTAAATTAATGTTTTTACACCCTGATTTCATAAATGTCCAAATTTTTATATGAATTTAACTGAGAAATTTGGAATGTTTCTTGCAACATGCATTTCATATACCCCTTAGCACTGTGAGGTTCCTTGAGACTCTAAATGTCCTGCCAACCAAGGAGAAAAAGAGGGCATCCCTTGCTCAAATTCTGCAGAACTTCTTACCCTGGATCCCTTGCACTCAGCCTTATTGCAGTCACTTCCCATTGTAGCTGCTCTTCTCCAATTGGTCTGCTGTGCTTTCCAGTGGGTGTCTCCTATTCTCAAGTCTGTCAGACACACTGATATTTCCTTCTTTCCCTCCTCCCCATGGCCTCCGCCCCACCTACAACAGGCTGCAGTGTTTGTGACTGATGGAGGTTGGTCTTCACCCACTTGTGTTTTGGGGTTTGTGGTGGACTTTTCACTGGCTTTGTTGTACATGTTGTCCCCCTAGGTAACCAGCCTCTATCCCAAACCTCCCTCTTATAAATCTTATGGTAGGATTTATTATCCAAAGGATAATAATTTAAACCCAAAGAGGGTAAGGAGCTTGCCTGGGGCCTCACAGCTTGTGAGCAGTGGATCTGGGGTTGAATCCCAGTCTGTTTGACTCTGAAGTTTTTCTCATTACATTATTCAAAAATGACATCTCTTAATAGTGTGATTATTAACATACGCCATTTACTCTTCCGGGACAATTATCCTCCCTTCGGTTTTTCCCCCGAATCCCTAACTGTTCAGTGTCTTCTGTTGTGCTCCACCTACATTTGCTTTTTGGGAGAAACATATTCATTCCTGT
The DNA here is from genome assembly GCF_003255815.1 of Theropithecus gelada. Taxonomy (NCBI): domain Eukaryota; kingdom Metazoa; phylum Chordata; class Mammalia; order Primates; family Cercopithecidae; genus Theropithecus; species Theropithecus gelada. Next base: position 88,495,849 of record NC_037670.1, read on the forward strand.
GGTTTCATCAGTCACTTCTGTACAATGTTTCTATTTTCCCACTCTCCAAATATCTTTCCTTTAACACCGTATCCCAGCTGTTACACTGAATTCGGGACATGTTCATAGGGATGTGAATAGGACCCACCTTAGATTCAAGTCTAAAAAAACACAAAAACAAAAACAAGTGGTGCCTCTCCTGACCAGAATCTCCTCCCCAGGCTCTTCTGCTACATTTCGGCTCGCCTGCTTGATTTCACGCCATCTGCTCCATGAAGAGGGGCTTCTCAGTAGAGTTGTCACAAGCATTATGAAGTGTTAGCAGCAGCTGGTTAAGCATATTTATGCTACAGTAGAAACATGAGGGTTGGATACAACAGCACAACATGGACTATTTTGGCAAGGAAGAGTAATGGGCGACAGATGTGGTACATGATGTTTCTGTGGTAGAGACCAGCATGACCTGAGCATATCTCAAAGGCAGGATAAACCCAGCTCCTGTCATGTGGAAATGAACAGTAGAGCCTGGACAAAAGCAACTCTGGAAAATCTGGCTGGATAATCAACTCTGGGATGTGGGTAAAACCATTACTTTAGATGTGAGACACTCAGAAAGTCATTGAATTTCTGTGCCCCAGTTTTCTTATCTGCAATGCTGAAAATCCTAGCAAGTACCTCATAGCGTTGTAATGAGGATTAATTGAGATAACAGAAGGAAATCTTCTAGTTCAGTGACTAACACATAGTAAAAGAGCTCAATAAATATTAGGAATTATTATTATCATCTTCCTCACCATTATCTGTATGTTACGTAAAGTTGAACATGCCCACTGAAGTGTGGTATTTTAAAGGAAAGCTATGAAGCAACATAAAAGAAAAATAGATTTTATTCATTTATCCATTTACCCAAAAAATATTTATCAAGTGTTTCCCATGTGCTGGACATAGTCCCAGCATTAAAGATATCACAGTAAACCAAACAGAAGTGGTCCCTCATGGACACTTTGTTCTAGTGAAGGAAGACAGAAAATAAGCCAAGAAAAAAATAAATTACATATGCAAACAAAGCCAAAAATATTAGAACGTGATATGCATTCTGCAAATAATTAAAACATATTTCTGGGACAATGACTGAGTGGATACTTTAATTCAGATGGTCTTGAATGATAAGCAAGAGACCGTCATGGGAAGGTCAGAGATACAGCATGCCAGACACAAGGCATAGCAGTGCAAAAGCTCTAAAGTGGGAAGTATTTTGGTATATCTGGGGAGGGGAAAGGAGGCCAGGGCAATCTCAGAGAAGTAGGCAGGCCAGATAATATACGGCCTTATAAACAACAGCAAGGAGTTTGGAATTTATTCTGGGGCAACTCGAGTCATTGGTACTGGATTAGTTCTCTTACAGTAAACAACTGTATAACTCGAAAAATGTATGAAACAATGGCTTTCAGACATTGGATAAAAGGCAGAGCAAAACTGTGATCCTTGAGAGAAGAGAAGCACCTTGGCTTTCTGTGTGGATGCACTTTCTGGAACACAGTGTAAGGAAGTAGGGCACAGGCACAGCATAGCAGTCTCACTGAGATGAGTAGGCAGAGATCCATGTTTGGGGGTGCTAAGGCAGCTGCAATTTCACAGGGCAGAATGCCAGAAAGGAAGGAGTTATACACAGAAGAAATTCCAAAAATCTGCATAGGAGTTTTCCTCAGTCTTCGGCCAAATATTAAGATACACATGCAAAGGGTAAGGCTGATGGCTGGGCTGAGAGTAGCTTCTGGGGAGCTGTAAGCTGAACAGAGATTTCAAAGGTCAAACAGTGCTCTTTAGGACAGATTGAACACTGCACAAGAAAAAAACTATAGAAACTGGCTAAACTAAACACACAAGAGAGAGGTAAACCAGAAAAAATGGAAGAGAACCTTACTGACTTGTAGGACATTGCCAAGCGGTCTCACATGTGTAATTGGAATTCCAGAAGGAGAAGAGAGATATTTGAATAAAAGATGCTCTAAAACTTTCCAGATTTAAAGAAACATATTAACTTGCACATTCAAACAGCTCAAAAAAAAAAAAAAAAAAAAACACAAGCAAGATAAATACAAAGAAAATCATACCTAAGCACATTACAGTCAAATTGCCATAAATAAAAAAGAGAAAATAGTAAAAGTACCAAAAAAAGACACATTGCATTTGAAGGAACAATGGTAAGATTAACACATCTTCTTAATAAGAAACAAGGCAAGTTAGAAGATGGAACAACATCTTTGAAATACTGTAGGAAAAAAAAAAAGTCAACCTAAGTTTTATATCCAGCAGATCTATCCTGCAAAAAATTAAGGCAAAATAAAGCAATTTTCTGATAAATAAAAGCTGAGAGAATTTGTCACTCTGGGAATTGTACTATGAGAAATGTTAAAGAACTTGGAAAGATGGAGGACTAGAGGAGGTGGGAGGGAGCTCAATGGATATGAGATGAGACAGGAGATAGGAGGAAGAAAAGGGAATCATGATGTAGATGGTCTGAAACTTACCCTGGGGTTGCATCCTAATAAACCCATCCTAAGTTGAACATATTGCAAAACTAAATGCGTTTAATACACCTAACCTGCTGAACATGATAGCTTGGCCTAATCTACCTTAAACACGCTCAGAAAATAACATTAACCTACAACTGGGCAACATCATCTGCAACACAGCACACTGTGAAGTATTGGTTGTTGAGCTTTATGATTGCGTGACTGACTGGGAGCTGCAGCTCACTGCCCCTGCCCAGAAACCAGAGAGAATATTCTACTGCATATTGCTATCCCAGGAAAAGTCCAAAATTCAAAATTTGAATATGGTTTCTGTTCAACATATTGCTTTTGCACCAGCATCAAGTCGAATAAATTGTAAGTTGAACCATTGTAAATTGAGGACCATCTGTAATGCCTTCATCAGATTGCTAAATCAAAATGTCCTTCAGGAAAACAAAGGAAAATGATACCAGATGGACACTCATACCTAGACAGAGAAATGAAGAGTACTGTTAATTATTAATATGTGAATAAGTATAAAAGACTTCTCTCTGGCCAGGTGCAGTGGCTCATACCTATAATCCCAACACTTTGGGAGGCTGAGGTGGGTGGATTGCTTGGGCTCAGGAGTTTGAGAGCAGCCTGGGCAACCTGGCAAAACCCTATCTCTACAAAAAATTCAAAAATTAGCTGGGTGTGGTGGCATGCACCTGTAGTCCCAGTTATTCGGGAGGCTGGGTGGAAGGATGGCTTGAACCTGGGAGGTGGAGGTTTCAGTGAGCTGAGATTGCACTACTGTGCTCCAGCCTGGGTGACAGAGCCAGATCCTTTCTCAAAAAAGGAAAAAGAAAAGACTTCTTTCACTCACTTCTTAATCTCTTTAAGAAATAATTGTTTAAAGCAAAATGATAAAAATGTATCATGGAGTTTGTAACATGTAGGAGTAAAATGTATGTCAGTAACTGTACCAGGGACAGAAGAGGGCAAGTGAAAGTATACTGTTGTAGGTTTCTTATACATGAAGTAGTCTAATATTTTTTCAAGGTAGACTGCATTAAGTTAATAGAGCTTATTGTAATCTCAGAGGACCCAATAAAAAATTTTAAATGAAGCACAACTAAAATGTTAATAGAGGAAATAAAATAAAATAATAAAAAATAACACACAAAAAAAGGCAGTAAAAAAGGATAAAAGGGACAAAACCCAGATATCATAAATGGAGAAAAAAATAAAAGAAGGTAGTCTTAATTCAATTGTATTACTAATTACATGAAGGCAGACATCTTCAGACTAGATAAAAGGGCAAAAGCCAGACATAAGCTATTTACAACACATATGCTTTAAATAAAAAGACACAAGTAAGTTAAACATATAAGAACTTAAGAAACATAAAACTAGTTGTAAGGAAGCAGAAACAGCTATATTAATATCAGACAAAGAGATTTTAAAGCAAAAGGTATCATTAGGGATAAAGGAGATATTTCATAATGATAGAAGAATGAACCCATTAAGAAGACATAATAATCCTAAACATGTATGCAACTCATAACAGAGTTTCAAAATACATGAAGCAAAAACTGACAGAAATAAAGGAAGAAATAAATCTACAATCACAACAGAAAATTTTTAAGATCCCTTTTTAGTAATTGATAGAACAAGTAGATAGGCATGATAAGAAGCCATTGGCAGGTTTTGGGCCAGGGCAAGCACAATCTTATTTGATTTATAAAGACCACTCTGTCTTCAAAGTGGAAAATGGATTGTACAGAAAACCAGGAAAAAGTTAAGAGGCTAATACAATAGACCAAGCGAGAATGTTACTGTCCTGAACTAAGGTGGCAGTGATGGCTCTGGGGAAAGTGGACAGATTTGAATATCCCCTGTTGAGATATCCACAACCAGCCAAATATAAGAGCCTTCTAGGCATATATTTGCTCAATCTTTGACTCTACTTCTCATGCAGTAAGTAAAGTTGGAATAAAGAACTAACTCTACTAGCCAGGTATGGGGGTGTGTAGTCCCAGCTACTCAAGGCTGAGGCAGGAGAATCACTTGAGTCCAGGCGTTCGAGGCTGCAGTGAGGCATGATCGCGCCATGACACTCCAGCCTGGGTGACAGAGCAAGACCTTGCCTCCAAGAACAAACCAACCAACCAATCAACCAACCAACCAACCAACCAACAAACAAACTATAGTTACTCTGCAAACCCAAAGGCTAACATATTCCCACTTACCCTAGGATAGTAAGTAAAAAGCAATCTAGTTTGAGGCAGATCTGGAGTGGAGTGGATACATTTGCTGATGATAAGATTGTCAAACCCTCATAGGAAAGAATTTATTCAATGTGAACACAGAGTCAAGATTATATTTGTAAGCTTGGTGCTTTCGAGAACATTTGAACTCTTGCTTGACCGGCTATTGGCGTATATATTTGTGGCAGAACGTTTCAGTGGGTACCCTTCCTGTAATTATTTGTGCTGAATCCAGCTGCCCATTTTGTCTTCATCGTGCTTTCAGGAAAGCAAGTGAGTGGGAAATGGACCCTCCAGTGTGGACAGCTGTGGACGTATTTGTTGGGTAGAGGTCCTTACTATTTCTGGTCATCAGCAGGTGCTCACAAAGGATTCCACTGTGCCTAAAATCCATTCCTGTTTACATAGGGAAAAAAAGCAGCCCTCCCAGACTGGGACCTGAATACAACCCTACTGTAATTTAACAGATATTTTCAAAACATTTTTCTGTAAATTGGGCTGTTATGTGTACTATGCTATGGTGATGAAATGGTGAAAAGCCAGAAAATTTCCCTGTTCTCATGTCTACTGTTGAATGAGAAGAAACAGACATTAAGTAGATCATCAGGTGAATAAGTGATAAGAACTGTGCTATGCGTGATGAGGGAAAGGTACTTGACAACATATAACACTACTGTGGGGATTGAGGGGGAAGAGTCCTTGAGGAAGTGACCTCTAATCAGAAGTTAGAGAAGAGAAGCTGGATGAGGATGGGAGGAAGAGCAATCCAAACAGAGAAAAGGCAAAGACCCACAGAGGGAAAAGGAGCAGGACATTTGAATGGTTTCAAGGAAGCCCATGAAGCTAGAGAGAAGAAACAGAGAGACAGAGAGAGAGAGAGAGTGAGAGAGAGAAAGGTTAAAGAGGCTGCAGAACTGGGTGGGGGCCAGATTACTAAGGGATTTTTTTCCTATGAGCAGTGGAGCAATGGGAATTCAATATAAGGCTTTATGCTTTAAGTAACACAGTGCAAGAAAGTCTCAAAGACTGATTTCTGGGAGCTTAGTTTATTGTTGCAGGACAGATTTTGAAATGCATTCATCCTGGGCTTTAAGATTCATGAAGAATCACCAGAGCACTGAAGTCCCAGGGTTACACTTGCTGAGGCTGAAGTCCAGGGGTGGGCTGTCATTGAAGCTTCAAGCTAGGAATGGTTTAGGGAAGGCCCAGACCTTGTATCTCGGAAGCAGAAGGAGCCACCTGGAAAATAGGCTGTACTGCCCATTAACACAGCATCTCTTTCTTTGATCCAATTACTGAATTAGAAATGGGGGTGTTAAAGATGAATGGAAGTTTTTAACATTAATCACCATCTAATGATGGCAAAGCCTGGGAGATGTCAGATTTTATTCGATAAATTTATCCTAAAAGTTATATGTACACTGACAGTTGAGGAAATTAATGGTTTGACTTTATGGAGGACTGACAGGATAAACTGACTCTGACAGGCTAAATTAACACAAGGCTGTTACAGAATGTAAAATGCCAACTTCATATTTTGAATGTAATGCTTTAGAGGCTTTTAATACTGATTTCTAAGCCTTGCAGATATGTTTAAATAGATGAAAATTCAGGAGAGGACACTGTCTTGAAGAGACGACGCCACAGCAGAGTGATGAATAAATAATTTACAAGTGGCATCTTCAAGCATGCACATGTTTAAAATTCACAGATTTATTAATATAATCAAATATGGTAAAGCAAAATGAATCAATTTCAGGTTTGTGTTTGCAATTTTAGTGCATATGTAAATTCCTTGAGGGCAGAAATCTGTCTCATGCATCTCTGTATTCCCAGTACCTAGACAGTGAAGGCACACAGCTGCCACTCAACAAATGTTCGTTGCAAAACTGTGTGGCATATCAATCAGTATTAGTACTTGATACCAGGTAATTGGTAAACATTTATCATTTTCTAATTTATATAACATACAAATTATATTTATGAACAAAAATGAATTGCAGGATTTCATGGAAAATATATTTTATTAAACTTCTTAATCTCTAGAATGATTTGGAAAAAGTGTTTTAATCAGAATGATGGAGTATCTTCCTGAGTCAACTACATTGAGCTAATTTAATTATTTTTATCAGTTTTTCTATATAAAAGAGACATATTATTTACATTTTTCCCTTTTTATTTTTTTCTAAATTATTTTCAGTGTGATCGATTCCATTCTAAAGAGAAACTATCATAGCACAAATGTGATTCATTGATTGAGTTTATGTTCCTACCAAATTTTACTCTGTAATCGTTGCCATGCATTTCCTTTTGAGGCCGTTATTTATTGGCCAATCCACCTGGCTTAAATTGGACAAGATAGGAACTTTGACAAAAGTAAGATTTTGACCACTATTTGGTCATAAATTTTACAATATGTGGCTTTAACTACTGTCAATTTTATTTTGTGTTGATTTTTCCTTCCAATAATTAATTATGTATTGAAGAAAATTCCATCAAAAAATTGTGAGAAATGTTGTGAAATGTAGAGATGTAGAAAGATCAGGCTTGGTGGGAGATGGGAATGGTTTGGATGAACAGGAGATAAGACAGGGAGATGGGAGAGAGAGACAGAGAAAGAGGTAAAGGGGCAGAAGACACGGAAATAATGCCTTCGTGAAATTAAGTCAAAAATATTTACCTTCATTAAAAGAAATGTTTATTATTAATGAGTTCTTGCTCTTGGCACCCTCAAATTTAATTTAGAATAAAGTTAAATGCACATTTTCACTAAGTACAGAATGACATTAATCTGCTAAGAAATTTTAGAAATGCTGAATTGCAACCTTCTTGCAAAATCTCATAATAGTTCTCTGTCTTGAATAAGGGACCTCTCTGAAGCTCATTTTCCAAACATAATACCTCAAGCACATTTCCGAGGTGAAAGATCCAGCCCTGAAATGCAGGAACCACTTCCTAAGCTTGGAGACACAGCCTGCGAGTGCTCATGCACCATTTTCTAATCTTATTCATTAAAATACTCGTTCCCTGAGAGACTGCTACGAAGCAGTACTTTTCCCATAGATTTTTGACCACAGACGCCTATGTATTAATAAAATGTTTATTTAAGTCACTTGTCCATTTTCAGAATGTATTATGTCTCTTTTTAATTAGCGTGTAAGTGTTCTTTATATTTGTGGATTTTAGTCTTTTTTTTATTACATGTGTTGCAAACCTCTCTCAAGCTGTGATTCTCTTTTCACCCTCTTTATGGTATCCGTGGATGAATAGAATGTCTTAATTTTAATGTACTCAAATGTAGCCATTTTCTTTCATAGGTTCTTGTTTAAAAAATACTTTCTAACCCTGAAGCTATATTCCTATAATATATTCTAAAAGCTTTATTGTTTTGCCTTTCACATTTAGGATTTTAATCTACGTAGAATCAATTTTGCATATATGTTATTTGGCAGAGGTCCAGTTTCATTTTTCTTCATAACCCAATTTTCCCAGGTCCATTTATTGAAAAGACCATCTTTTCTTTGCCGATTCTTACCAGTTTGTCATGCATGGTGTTCGTATTTAAGTCACACTTTTGTGTTCTTCATTCCTCTTGCATCTCAGACCTGTCATCTGTCCCTATCTTTCTGCCTGAGTAAATTTTTTATAATTTCTGTTGATGGAAAACAATGTTCGCTTTCATTTGTCTAAAAATGTGTTTATCCCCACTATTCTAAGGTGGCAATTATTTTCTCTTAGGATATCATTCCAATGTATTTTGGCTTCCACTGTTGCTATTGAAAAAAAAAACAACAACAGTGAGTCTAATTGTTGCTGCTTCTTTTTTTTTTTTTTTTTTCTTTTTTGAGACAGAGTCTCCTTCTGTCGCCCAGGCTGGAGTGCAGTGGTGTAATCTCGGCTCACCGGAAGCTCCACCTGCCAGGTTCAGGCCATTCTCCTGCCTCAGCCTCCCGCATAGCTGGGACGACAGGCATCTGCCACTATGCCCGGCTAATTTTTTGTATTTTTAGTAGAGACGGAGTGTCACTGTGTTAGCCAGGATGGTCTCGATCTCCTGACCTCGTGATCCACCCGCCTCGGCCACCGAAAGTGCTGGGATTACAGGCCTGAGCCACTGCGCCGGGCCCAATCCTTGCTTCTTTATAGATGACCTGTCCTGCCCCTTCCTCCTCGTACGGTGGCTGCTTTTTAAATATCTTCTCTTTGTTCCTGGGGATTCTTCAACAAAAAGTACATTTTATTAAAGAGAAGTGGAGAGTTTTTATTCCCTCTTTCTTCCTCTTCTTTCTAGAATGGAAAAGACAGCATATGTGCATATATGCTGGAGGAAAGGATCAGAGATGTTGAAGATATAGAAAAGAAGTTAATCATTGATGAAATGAGGTTCTTGAGGAAGAGGCAAAATATAGGGCCCAGAGCTCAGGTAGGAAGCAAAGATGCCGGCCGGGCACGGTGGCTCACGCCTGTAATCCCAGCACTTTGGGGAGGCCGAGGTGGGTGGATCACCCGAGGTCAGGAGTTTGAGACCAGCCTGGCCAATATGGCGAAACCCTGTCTCTACTAAAAATACAAAAATTAGCCAGGCGTGCTGGTGGGCGCCTGTAATCCCAGCTACTCCGGAGGCTGACGCAGGAGAATCACTTGAACCCGGGAGGTGGAGGGGGCAGTGAGCTGAGATTGGGCCATTGCACTCCAGCCTGGGTGACAAGAGAGAAACACCATCTCAAAAAGAAGAAGAGGAAAAAAGCAAAGATGCCTTTTGTATTCTTTGTATTCTTAATACTTGTTGCTGAGCAGTGAACAGAAAGTTATGGTGTTTTGCATGATGGATTCCAGCTTGTCTGTGAAGAAGAGGATGGATCTTTCATTATTTAATAACTGCATTAAGTGCCAGGAACACAGTTGTGAGAAAAGAAGCACATTCTTTGCCTTCATGAAGCTTATATTCCAAAGAGGGAAACTTACCGTGTATAAGCAAAAATAAATAAATAAATTAATTAAATTATCGATTGTGACAACGTGCTATGAAGGAAATATACAGTGTACTGTAATAAGGAACAGGATAAGAGTATCTCTTTAAATAGGGTAGTTAAGGTTAATATCTCTGGATAGTGAGATCTAGAACTCAAGAAGCCAGGAATCCTGGAAGAACTTCCCATGAATAAGGAAGGGCAGGTACAAAAGCCTGAGCTGGGAAAGAACTTTGTACTTCTGGGCCTTTCAGAAGATCAGGGTGCTTAGGGTACAGTAAGCGAGAAAAAGAATGGGTAGGGCGAGGTTAAAGAGCTACCTGGAGAGAAAATCATGCCTGACTTTGTAGGCCATGATAAGAGGTTTCTGTCTGTGTCCAAGTTAAATGAATAATCATTAAAGGTTTTCTCAAGCACAAAAGTGATTTGATATGACTGTCCTTCCCCAAACTGCATCATTTCCTTACTGCCCTCATTCCACTCTGTCTCTGATAACCATAGTTATTAATCTAGTACATAAGCTTTCCTATACATACGCACACATATATATACACACACACGTATATACACACATGTACACACATGTTTGTATATATTTGCTGCACTTTGATTTTTTTTTCATTCAATAGTACCTCATGGAAACTTCTCTATGTCAATTAGCATAGGTTATCATTCTTTCACTTTTAGCATATTATTTCATTTTTAGTATATGTGCTGCTGAAGCTAGCACACTCAATCTTTTTCTTGATGACTTCCATATATTGGGCATTCCACTTATGTTGTGATTATTGCTTCTAGTTTTGGCCACTAAAAACAATGCTGGAACAGATAATCCTGTATGTATATCCTTACATATTCATGCTGATATTTCTGAAAGGTATGTTCTCAGGAGCAGAATTGCTTGATCAACTTATGTACATATTTTTTACATTAAGATGTTTCCAGATTCTTTTTAAAAGTTCTTATTTGTTGAGATTGGTACCAAAAATATATGTGAGTATCCTTCCCCATATCCCTCTATGTTGCTTTATCTTTTTCCTTTGTGATGAATGCAAGTATATGTATATACAGAGGCATATATACATACATATGTGTGCATATATATAAAGTTTAGTACTTTATAGTGAGTTAGCTTTTTTTATTTTTTTAACTAATCAAAAGAGCAGATCCACAGACAGTAGTAATATGAGATTTGGGTCAGAGGGGAGTCTAAAGGATTTTGCTGCCATTTAGGGAGTATCTCTTAAATAACATTTAGTTTCAACACCTAAAAAGTGGGTAGGAACTTGAATGAATAGTTGCTTCATAATGTCAATAAAGAATTGATGGCAGTAAAAGTACCTGCTAGATATGTGCTATTCAATACAGTAACCATTAGTCACATATGGCTGTTTAAATCTTAATTTTAATTGAAATTCAGTAAAATTAAAAATTCAATTCCTCAGTTACGCTAGCTTCATTTCAAATGTTCAGTGGACACATACACTTAGTGGTCACCATATTAAGCAGCACAGATGATTTCCATCATTGCAGAACGTTCTAGTGAAATGTGTTGTGCAATAAAGAACTATGAAATCATGTTACAGTGATACAACTATATATATATGTATATATAGCGTGTGTGTGTGTGTGTGTGTGTGTGTGTATATATATACACATACACATACTTTCAGTTCTGGGATACATGTGCAGAACATGCAGGTTTGTTACATAAGTGTACACGTGCCATGGTGACTTGCTACACTCATTAACCCATCATCTACGTTAGGTATTTGTCCTAACACTATTCCTCCCCTAGCCCTCCACCACCTGAAAGGCCCCAGTGTGTAATGTTCTCCTCCCTGTGTCCACGTGTTCTCATTGTCCAACTCCCACTTGTGAGTGAGAACATGCAGTATTTGGTTTTCTGTTCCTGTGTTAGTTAGCTTCATCCATGTCCCTGCAAAGGACATGAACTCATTCTTTTTTATGGCTGCATAGTATTCCATGGTGTATATGTGCCACATTTTCTTTATCCAGTCTATCATTGATGGGCATTTGGGTTGGTTCCAAGTCTTTGCTACTGTGAACAGTGACTCAATAAACATACATGTGCATGTGTCTTTATAGTAGAATGATTTATAATCCTTTGGGTATATAACCAGTTGGGATTGCTAGATCAAATGGTATTTCTGGTTCTAGATCCTCGAGGAATCACCACACTGTCTTCCACAATGGTTGAACTAATTTACACTCCCACCAACAGTGTAAAAGCATTGCTATTTCTCCACATCCTCTCCAGCATCTGTTGTTTCCTGACTTTTTAATGATTGCCATTCTAACCAGTATGAGATGGTATCTCATTGTGGTTTTGATTTGCATTTCTCTAATGATCAGTGATGATGAGCTTTTTTCATGTGTTTGTTGGCCGCATATGTCTTCTTTGCACACTTTTTGATGGGGTTGTTTTTTCTTGTATATTTGTGGAAGTTTTTTGTAGATTCTGGATATTAGCCCTTTGTCAGATGGATAGAAGGCAAAAACATGCTTCCATTTTGCAGGTTTCCTGTTCACTCAGATGATAGTTTCTTTTGCTGTGCAGAAGCTCTTTAGTTTAATTAGATCCCATTTGTCAATTTTGGCTTTTGTTGCCATTGCTTTTGGTGTTTTAGTCATGAAGTCTTTGCCTATGCCAATGTCCTGAGTAGTATTGCCTAGGTTTTCTTCTAGGGTTTTTATGGTTTTGGGTCTTACATTTAAGTCTTTAATCCATCTTGAGTTAATTTTTGTATAAGGTGTAAGGAAGGGGTCCGGTTTCAGTTTTCCACATATGGCTAGCCAGTTTTCCCAACACCATTTATTGAATAGAGAATCCTTTCCCATTGCTGGTTTTTGTCAGGTTTGTCAAAGATCATATGGTTGTAGATGTATGGCGTTATTTCTGAGGCCTCTATTCTGTTCCATTAGTCTATATATCTGTTTTGGTACCAGTACCATGCTGTTTTGGTTACTATAGCCTCATAGTGTAGTTTGAAGTCAGGTAGTGTGATGCCTCCAACTTTGTTCTTTTTGCTTAGAATTGTCTTGGCTATACAGGCTCTTTTTTGGTTCCATATGAAATTTAAAGCAGTTTTTTTCTAACTCTGTCAAGAAAGTAAATGGTAGCTTGATGGGGATAGCATCGAATCTATCAATTACTTTGGGCAGTATGGCCATTTTCATGATATTTATTCTTCCTATCCATGAGCATGGAATGTTTTTCCATTTGTTTGGGTCCTCTCTTATTTCCTTGAGCAGTGGTTTGTAGCTCTCTTTGAAGAGGTCCTTCACATCCCTTGTAAATTGTATTCCTAAGTATTTTATTCTCTTTATAGCAATTTCATAGTGAATGGGAGTTCACACATGATTTGGTTCTTTTTTTTGTCTATTATTGGTGTGTAGGAATGCTTGTGATTTTTGCACATTGATTTTGTATCCCGAGACTTTGCTGAAGTTGCTTATCAACTTGAGGAGATTTTGGGCTGAGATAATGGGGTTTTGTAAATATGCAATCATGTCATCTGCAAAAAGACAGTTTGACTTCCTCTCTTCCTATGTGAATAGCCTTTATTTCTTTCTCTTGCCTGATTGCCCCGGCCAGAACTTCTAATACTAGGTTGAATAGGAGTGGTGAGAGAGGGCATCCTTGTCTTGTGCTGGTTTTCAAAGGGAATGCTTCCAGCTTTTGCCCATTCAGTATGATATTGGCTGTGGGTCTGTCATAAATAGCTCTTATTATTTTGAGATATGTTCCATTAATACCTAGTTTATTGAGTTTTTAGCATGAAGGGCTGTTGAATTTTGTTGAAGGCCTTTTCTGCATCTATTGAGATAATCATGTGGTTTTTGTCATTGTTTCTCTTTATGTGATGGATTACATTTATTGATTTACATATGTTGAAGCAGCCTTGCATCCCAGAGGTGAAGCTGACTTGATCGTGGTGGATAAGCTTTTTGACGTGCTGCTGGATTCAGTTTGCCAGTATTTTATTGAGAATATTTGCATCCATGTTCATCATGGATATTGGCCTGAAATTTTCTCTTTTTGTTGTGTCTCTGCCAGATTTTGTTATCAGGATGATGCTGGCTTCATAAAATGAGTTAGGGAGGAATCCCTCTTTTTCTATTGTTTGGAATAGTTTCAGAAGGAATGATACCAGCTCCTCTTTGTACCTCTGATAGAATTCAGCTGTGAATCTGTCTGGTCCTGGGTTTTTTTGGTTGGTAGGCTATTAATTACTGCCTCAATTTCAGAATTTGTTACTGGTCTATTTAGGGATTCAGCTTCTTCCTGATATAGTCTTGGGAGGGTGTATGTGTCCAGGAATTTATCCATTTCTTCTAGATTTTCTAGTTTATTTATGTAGAGGTGTTTATAGTATTCTCTGATGGTAGTTTGTATTTCTGTGGGATCGGTGGTGATATACATCCCCTTTATCATTTTTTATTGTGTCTATTTGATTTCTTCTCTCTTTTCTTCTTTATTAGTCTGGCTCGTGGTCTATCTATTTTGTTAATCTTTTCAAAAAACCAGCTCCTGGATTCATTGATTTTAAAAATCTAGCTCCTTCAGTTCTGCACTGATCTTAGTTATTTCTTATCTTCTGCTAGCTTTTGAATTTGTTTGTTCTTGCTTCTCTAGTTCTTTTAATTGTGATGTTAGGATGCCAATTTTATATCTTTCCTGCTTTCTTCTGTGGGCATTTAGTGCTATAAATTTCCCTCTAAACACTGCTTTAGCTGTGTCCCACAGATTCTGGTATGTTGTGTCTATGTTCTCATTGTTTCAAAGAACTTATTTATTTCTGCCTTCATTTTGTTATTTATCCAGTAGTCATTCAGGAGCAGGTTGTTTAGTTTTCATGTAGTTGTGCAGTTTTGAATGAGTTTCTTAATCCTGAGTTCTAATTTGATTGCACTGTGGTCTGAGAGACTGTTTATTATGATTTCCGCTCTTTTGTGTTTGCTGAGGAGTGTTTTACTTCCAATTATGTGGTCAATTTTAGAATAAGTGTGATGTGGTGCTGAGAAGAATGTATATTCTGTTGATTTGGAGTGGAGAGTTCTGTAGATGTCTATTAGGTCCACTTGGTCCAGAGCTGAGTTCAAGTCCTGAATACCCTTGTTAATTTTCTGTCTTGTTGATCTGTCTAATATTAACACAGGGGTGTTAAAGGCTCCCACAATATTGTGTGGGAGTCTAAGTCTCTTTGTAGGTCTCTAAGAACTTGCTTTATGAATCTGGGTGCTCCTGTGTTGGGTACATATATATTCAAGATAGGTAGCTCTTCTTGTTGCATTGATCCCTTTGCCATTGTGTAATGCCCTTTTTTTGTCTTTTTTAATCTTTGTTGGTTTAAAGTCTGTTTTATCAGACACTAGGATTTCAACCCCTGCTTTCCATTTGCTTAGTAAATATTCTTTCATCCCTTTATTTTGAGCCTACTGTGTCTTTGCATGTGAGATGGATCTCCTGAATATACCACACCAATGGGTCTTGACTCTTTATCTGTTGGGAGCCAAAAAGGCCAAAGGGATCGTGACCAACTCAGTATTCCACCGGAGGCTATATGATCAAACAGCAAACTGTTTATCATGAATGCAGGATGTGGGCAAACTTACACTGTGCCTGCCGCCAGAAGGTTTGCTGAGGGTGGTCAGTCCCTGGCAGTGGACTCCTTGAGGTTATCTACTGGGATATCTAGAGCCTATTGTTCGAGGAATGCCATCTTGCAAGCCTACTCTGGCCTGGGCAGCTGACCTCTTCTTCCACCTCTCTTCTCACTATCTCTTTTACCAATAAATTCGAAGGGCTGTGGAAAGTCTGGGCCCTTGTCCGCTAGAGGCAAGGTGCCCCCTGACCCCTTCTTCCAGATATAGTCTTTTGTCTTTGTCTTTATTCCCACATTCACCCCCCTTTGTTCAGTCTCCCAGGGTCCATGCAGGTAACATTTATCCAATTTGTCAGTCTGTGTCTTTTAATTGGGGCATTTAGCCCATTTACATTTAAGGTTAATATTGTTATATGTGAATTTGATCCTGTCATTATGATGCTAGCTAGTTATTTTGCCCATTAGTTGATGCAGTTTCTTCATAGTGTCAATAGTCTTTACATTTTGGTATGTTTTTGCAGTGATTGGTACTGGTTTTTCCTTTCCATATTTAGTGCTTCCTTCAGGAACTGTTGTAAGGCCATCCTGGTGGTGACAAAATCTCTCAGCAGTTGCTTGTCTGTAAAGGATTTTATTTCTCCTTCACTTATGAAGCTTAGTTTGGCTGGATATGAAATTCTGGTTTGAAAATTATTTTCTTTAAGAATGTTGAATATTGGCCCCTACTCTCTTCTGGCTTGTAGGGTTTCTTCAGAGAGCTCCGCTGCTAGTTTGATGGGCTCCCCTTTGTGGGTAACCCATCCTTTCTCTCTGGCTGCCCTTGACGTTTTTTCCTTCATTTCAACCTTGGTGAATCTGACAATTATGTCTTTGGGCTGCTCTTCTCAAGGAGTATTTTTGTGGTGTTCTCTGTATTTCCTAAATTTGAATGTTGGCCTGTCTTGCTAGGTTGGGGAAATTCTCCTGGATAATATCCTGAAGAGTGTTTTCCAACTTGGTTCCTTTCTCCCTGTCACTTTCAGGTACACCAATGAAACATGGGTTCGGTCTCTTCATATTGTCCATATTTCTTGGAGGCTTTGTTTGTTCTTTTTCATTCTTTTTTCTCTAATCTTGTTTTCATGCTTTATTTCATTGAATTGATCTTCAATCTCTGATATCCTTTCTTCCACTTGATCGATTTGGCTATTGATACTTGTGTGTGCTTCACGAAGTTCTCATGCTGTGGTTTTCAGCTCCATCAGGTCATTTATGTTCTTCTCTAAACAGGTTATTCTAGTTAGCAATTCCTGTAACCATTTATCAAGGTTCTTAGTTTCCTTGCATTGGATTAGAACAGTATCCTTTAGCTCAGAGAAGTTTGTTATTACCCACCTTCCGAAGCCTACTTCTGTCAATTTGTCAAACTCATTCTCCATCCAGTTTTATTCCCTTGCTGGTGAGGAGTTGTGATCCTTTGGAAGAGAAGAGGCATTCTGATTTTTGAAATTTTCAGCCTTTTTATGCTGGTTTTTCCTCATCTTTGTGGATTTATCTAGCTTTGGTCTTTGATGTCGGTGACTTTTGAATGGGGTTTTGGTGTGAACGTCCTTTTTGTTGATGTTGATGCTATTCCTTTCTGTTTGTTAGTTTTCCTTCTAACAGTCAGGCCTCTCAGCTGCTGGTCTGCTGGAGTTTGCTGGAGGTCCACTCCAGACCCTGTTTGCCTGGGTATCACCAGCGGAGGCTGTAGAACAGCAAAGACTGCTGCCTGTTCCTTCCTCTGGAAGCTTTGTCCCAGTGGGGCACCTGCCATGTGCCAGCAGAGTTCTTTTGTATGAGGTGTTTGTCAACCCCTGCTGGGAAGTGTCTCCTATGTCAGGAGGCATGGGGGTCAGCAACTCACTTAGCAGATCTTGAGCACTGTGCTTGGAGATCCGCTGTTCTCTTCAGAGCTGGCAGGCAGGAATGCTTAAGTATGCTGAAGCTTTGCCCACAACCACCCCTTCCCCCAGGTGCTCTGTCCCAGAAAGTTGGGAGCTTTATCTATAAGCCCCTGACTGGGGCTGCTGCCTTTCTTTCAGAGATGCCCTGCTGGGACAGCGAGTTAGCTTTTTCACTGATTTGCTTACTCTTTGGTCTTTCTCTTCTATGAATTGTTTCTTCCTTCATTTTATTAACACATTATTTGCCTCCTTGTCATTTTGAAAGATCTCTCTACATGATAAGGTGTCAACTGATCTCTACATTGTAAATAAAGATTTTTCCAAGTTTTTAGTTTTGGTGATATTATGATATCTTTCACTGTAGTAAAATATTATTTTTATATAGTCAAACACAGTTGTTTCTAGCTTCTAGATTTTAGTCTGAGTTAAGAAGTCTTCTCTCAATCCATAAATTTTACATGAAGTATTTTTTATGTATTTACTTTGAAAGACCATTATTAATTTTTTAAAAGCATTTGTTATTAAATCACTTGTAAATTTTTTTAAAGAGATGCAGTCTCACTATGTTCTCCAGGCTAGAGTGTAGTGTAGTGGCTATTGATTGTCACAGTGCACTGCAGCCTGAAACTCCTGGGTGCCAATGATCCTCCTGCCTCAGCCTCCTGAGTAGCTGGGATTACAGGAGTGCACCACCACATCTGGCTTTGTTTTGTGTGTGTGTGTGTGTGTGTGTGTTTTGCTATTTTTAATACTTTTTCTTCCTGATCAGTAATTAGTTGTGCCAATAATTAGTTATTAATTAATACCCCTTTCCCTCTTACTGGATACATCATCTTTGTCATATGCTACATTTCCAAATATGCTGACATCCATTTCTGGATTCTTTATTGTGTTATGCTCATTTTTTTCCATCATGTTGCATTGATCTATTCGTATATTGATTTGATTTTGCCTCTACATTCTAAAATATCTTGTTCTGTTTTAAAGCATGTTCACATATCTACTGAGGCAAGTGCCCCCTTGGTACTGTTGTTATTCATACTCTTCATGACTATTCTTGGGCATTTTTCCTTCCATTCAAACTTGAAACCTCCTTCTTCTCTACTCCCAGCCCACCTCCCATCAAATAAAGGACACAATCCAACCAAACCAAAAAAGCCCACAAATAGCCCTCAAAACAAACAAAAAGAACCTGTTTGCATTCTAATTGAAATATTAGATTTATAAATTGATTTGGGGAAAAAATGGCATTTTTAAAAACATCAATTTTCTTATCTTAGAACATGGCATATTTTCACTTTTATTTAGATCTTATTTTGTATTCTTCAATAAGCTTTTATAGTTTTAATCATCTAAGTCCTGGGCCTTTTTTAAAATTTATTTTAAAATGTTTAATGGTTTTTGTCATCCTGGTGAAATTATTCTCTTCCCTGTTTCCATTTCCAGGAGCTTATTGCTATGATTGAGACAATTTTGGAATATTTATGTTATTGGGCACCTTAACAAATGGTACTATGAACTCTGCTAAACTTTTCTTAAAGTTGCTTAGGAATGTGTTTAGAGCAAGCTGTGTTTGCCTGTGGAGGTGAGAGAATAATGGGTATGATGTTTGTTCAGTCCTGATTATACTGTGTACTGTCCTAAGCGATTATTTTGAGAAGTTTAAAACCCCAAGATGACTGGTGTGCTCCTGACCCAGGTCTGCTGGTTCCCCCATCTGTGCAGTCCCAGTAACAGGCTGAGCGCTTGACTTGTGCTTGTAAGGCTGGGCCTGCAAGGGGATGGTTCCACTTCCCAAGAGTCTTAGACGTCCTCACACCTACTGATGCTTCATTTGCAGCCGCACACTGGCTGGTGAAGGTTTGAGGGTGAGGAACCTTGTGCCTCCATTGCAGGATGTCACTGCTGCTGCTGCGGATCCTAGCGCCTCACTCTGTCACCAGGTTGGAGTGCAGTGGTGCCATGACAGCTCACTGCAACTTCGACCTCCCAGGCTCAACCAAACCTCCTGTCTCAGCCTCCTGAGTAGCTGGAAATACAGGCATGTGTCACCATGCCTGGCTAGTTTTAAAAAGAATTATTTTTGGTAGAGATGGTCTATTAGTCTGTTTTCATTCTGCTGAAAAAGACATACCTGAGATTGGGTAATTTATAAAGGAAAAGAGATTTAATGGACTCACAGTTTCAAGTGGTGGGGGAGGCCTCACAATCATAATGGAAGGCAAAAGACATGCCTTACATGGCAGCAGACAAGAGAGAAATGAGAGGGAAGTGAAAGTGGCAACCCCTCATAAAACTGTCACATCTCATGAGACTTATTCACTACCACTAGAACAGTATGGGGGAAACTGCCCCCACGATGCAATTATCTCCCACTGGGTCCCTCCTACAACATGTGGGAATTACGGGAGCTACAATTCAAGATGAGATTTGGGTGGGGACACAGAGCCAAACCGTATCAGACCGTTTTCCCTATATTGCACGGGCTGGTGTCCAACTCCTGGGCTCAGGTGATTCTCCTGCCTTGGCCTTCCAAAGCGTAGGAATTACAGGCGTGAGCCACCCTTCAGTAACCTTGATTGCATTACCCACGTGTTGGTAGTCTCTGTTAATCTGTGCTTGCTTTAACCACTTGTCAGTACATGGCTGCACTAGATCACATAAGTTTTTCTTAAATACTGAGTTTTTTCATTACCTAGTCCTTTTTATCCCATTTAGTATTTTAAATCTTAAGTTACACATTGTGCAATTTTAACATTGCTACTTCTGCTTTCTCTTTGCTTCTGCCTGGCATCTCTACACCTGAGACTTTATTTTCAACCATTCCTTATAAATTGCTAAATATTTGTTGCCTATAATTTTATCCACTTTGTAATCAAATCTCATCATGTGTCTCCTAAATGAAATTTGAATCTGTTCACCTCTCTCCGTCTGCACCATTGCCACCCTAACCTAATCTATCATCAGCACTTACTTAGACTACTGCAATGCAGCAGCCTCTTAACCGGCCCACTCTGTCCTTTTGGCCCCCACCTCTGCCACCAAATATCTCCTCCACAACGCAGAAAGAATGGCCACTTCAAAATGCAAACTTGATCACATTTTGACTCCTACCTTCTCTCCCCCAAGTCCTCACATTTTCAATGACTCCTCGCTGTATGAAACTCCTCCTCATGGCCCTGCCTGCCTCAGGCCCTGTTCACCTCCACAGCTCACTCTTACCCTCTGCTCCGGACACATTAACCTCCCTTAGGCTCTTGTCTGGCCCTGTCCACTCCCACCCAGGGCATTTGCATGGCTCATTCGTTCTGCCTGGAAAGCTCTTCCCTCCCCTCTGAGTAAATCCCTCCTCAGACATTGTGCCTTCAGGGAAGTCTGTGCAGACCCCCTAGTCAGAGCCCATCCTGGCCTGGGGCCCTCTCCCTGTAGCACATCACACAGCTGCCAAGTTCCAAATTTGGTATGAGCGTTAGAGGTCTGTCTTCCCCACTGGACTCTGCATCCTCCCAGGAGGACAGGGAGCATATGGGCTTCTGCTCACCCTTTGTCCCCTGCTGGTAGCATATTGCCCAGTAGAGGGTAGGTATTCCAAAACGATGTGTTGAGCAGGTACATGAATGATTAGCAGTCGCAGCAAACTTTTAATAACGCACATGGGATAGCTGAGAATCCTGGAACAATGACCACCTATCCATAGCTAGCTGGGGCTTCCCTCCTACACCAACTTACCTGCCTTTCCTAAACCAGGCAGCTGCAGGGGTGCTCAACAGGTGGGTGTATTCGAGCCTCGGGCTCTGGGGATCCTGAGGAGGAGAACCAGTGCAGGGCTTCCTCTTTCATGAGTTAGTCAAGAGCCTGGAGAGTAGCACTGGAGAGCCCCAAGATCGGGATCAGGATCAGGAATAGGTGGTTTCTGGAAAGAGCCTGACACACAGAATTCCATGCGTCACAGGCTCTGTGTGGGTGTGCCTGGACTGGCTGGCCACCAATATGTAGAGCAGGAGCTGAAAGGGTGGCAGAATCCTACCTGTTCGGGGCCTGGGTGTGAGGGGGGCCCTTCAGCCAGAGTGCCTTCCACGTCATGCCTCATCAGGGGCCTTGGAGCCCTCTGTGGGCTGCACCATGACCCACAGAGACGAGAACACTTCTCTTACTGTACCATTTCAGAAATGCCACCATTGGAGAATTTCAACAACTTCAGTGAGCCCCAGTGAGCTGATAGAGAAAAAGAATTCATCCGAGAGACCCAGTAGCCAAAAAGAGCGTATTGATAAGCACAAAGACAGCCCATGCCCAGCAAACAGAGCTGAAGAAGGGGGACAGGACAATGTGAAGAAAAGCAACAATGAAAGTGTCAAGGAGGATTAAAGTGTAGCACTTTGTGGAGCTAATAGATAATGTTTTCCCCAATAAACAGTGGAGTAGATGCATTAAATGAGAGAGCAATCAATCTTGGGATAGAAACTAATGTCTAAGGTCACATAGAAGAAATATTTCACATCACAGAGCAAAAATATAAAGAAGCGGGAACCCTTTGGGAAAAAGAGAGTTAGAGAATTGACCCAGAAAATCTAGTGTCTTGGTAACAAAAGGAGATAAATAGATAGGAAAATGTAACGAACAAATACAGCTGAATTCTGCTACTATAGGTTAAGTTGACTCCAAAAAGTCAATTGTAAAATCTGTGAGGTGTGCATTACTGTGCGGTCAAGCAGTGTCCTGGGTGGACCTGTATGGATTGCCAGCCTGGAATCTCTGGATGTCCAGCTGTGTGATCCAAAGTCATCCTGGGCCAGCTGTGGTTTGTACTACCTGCTGACAGCTATGTGCTCCAGCTTAAATATCAACAGAGACATATCTGGGTGCTGTGGTTGGCTAGGACCTCTAGATCAACAGAAGCATCTCAGAAATCATCCAGTTAGTTGGTGCTCATTTCATCAATCTGATGTGAGATTGGACCAGAGGAAAAATGATCCCACGTTCCAAGGCAAGGTTGCCTGCAGTTTTACTACCCGGCTGCCATGTCATCATCTACTCCATGCCTCTCCTCCTTTCTACCACATAGAGCATAAGCATTTTAGACCACTCCTGTTTGTGATGGGAGCTGGACAGATGACAGCAGCAATATGGATCTGCATTTTCATGGGTTTGTGCCATAATAAAAGAAGCATCCCTTGGCTGAAGAAAAATGTGCAGATTGAAAGCACTTACCAAGTTTCAAGCAAGGTCAGAGAAAAATGCCACTGATATAGGATAGTTTTGTAAAATTCCTGAACTATATGATTTGAACAAAAGCTAACAAGCTCCTAAGCAAAAGTAATAAATAAATAACAAAAGAAAAATAATCAGATGGGCATTTGCAACACAAGAAGCTAGAAGATGTTAAATAATATCAACATTATGTAAAGTCAAAAGGACTAGGCTGGGCAAAGTAGCTCACACCTGTAATCCCAGCATTTTGGGAGGCCGAGGCAGGTGGATCACCTGAGGTCAGGAGTTCGAGACCAGCCTGATCAACGTGGTGAACTCTCCGTCTCTACTAAAAATACAAAAATTAGCTGGGTATGGTGGCGAGCGCCTGTAATCCCAGCTACTCAGGATGCTGAGGCAGGAGAATTGCTTGAAACCAGGAGGTGGAGGTTGCAGTGAGCCGAGATCGCGCCACTGCACTCCAGCCTGGGTGTCAGAGGGAGACCCTGTCTCAAAAAATAAAAAATAATAACAATAAAGAAGACTAAAACTCAGAAATTATATTTGTAGCACAACAGCATTCTTTTTTCAGGGTTAAAGAAAGCTATTTTAAAGGGAGTAAAATTTAGATGTATCATCCACATATCACCTAATAAAAATACTCAAGAAAGGTTTTTAGCCTAAAACAAATGAGTAAGAAGAAACCTTAGGATAGAGGATGATGAAAAGAAGGGAAACAGTGGTTAGCCAGAGAAACTGTCAATTAGATTAAAAGTGGATTAAAAAAAGAAGCCTGACTTCTGTTCCACATAATATGGTAGATTAGATCTCTTGAAATCTTGTTATAAAACACCTGGAAATAGTGGATAAAATCTTTAAAACACCCTTTTAAATATGGTCTAAGTTGCAACAAAGTACAGGAACTCCTTCAATGGCTGGAATGAAATGAGTTCATAAATCCAGAACCAAGTGGACCCTGAAACCATCAGCTCCTCTGGGGGCTTCTGCCAAACCCTAAAGGCCTAGAGCTTCTTGTCTCCCCACATGCAGGGGAGGCAGGAGACCAAGCCCCTAGGTCTATGCAAGATGCAGAATGTGAGCAGAGATCCCTCATAAAATCCTGACCACAGAAGCCCAATGAAAGGGTAAACTGGAAAAATTCCACAGCTCAAAGGCAGAGAGGAGAGAAAAAACTCTGTCTCAGCGTTGACGCTGGGTAGAGGAGGAATACAAAGCTCCTTTGAGAACCGGGGACTCGAGGCTGACCAGCAAGTGGTCTCCTGCTTCAAATGCACACTCTTGGCATGGTTGAAAAAACTGCACAGTAAAAACTTCAAGCGGACTCATAGCACCAGGCGTTTGACAAAAGCAAACAGAAATACTTTAAGGAGAAACGCACCCTCAACAACTCCTCAGAGAATTCCCCCGGATTAAATTCCAATGAAGATAAATTTACAGTAGAAATACAAGCAAACAAGGCTCTGTGAGCCAAGTCAGCAGAAGCAATCCATAATGGAATCAAACCTAGACAATAAATATGTTGGAATTGCTGGAAATTTACCTGGATAACTCTCACAGATACAACATAAAATAAAAAGAACAAGTTACGGAACATATGCAGTTTGATAGTCTATTTAAAGTTAAAGTAAAAAATGAGGAAAACTAAACTATACAACAAACATGTTTAATACGTTTGAAAACATAAGGAATATTAAAAAAATTAAAAATAAAACCCACATAAATAGAAGCTATTGAACAATTAAGAAAACATCAGGTCTAACTAGGTTTATAGATTAAAACTAGATTACAAAAATGTGTATGAATAGATCATTTTCAATCTTATACACATGCTTTATGATAAAAGAAAAAGAGGGAATCTCCCCCACCAATTCATTCTAAGAGACTAGCACAACTTTGCTAATGAAAACTAGACAAGGACAAAGTGAGAAAGGAAAATTACAGTCCAATCTCTCTCCTGAACATAGATGCAATAATCTTTAGAAAAATATTAGCAAAGCAAACTCAGTCGTGTATGAAAAAGTAATCCATCTTGATCAAGTGAAGTTTATTCTGGAAATGCAAGGGCAATTTTACATTATAAAGCCTATTACTGCTCTTCATCATATTAACAAAATTAAAAAAAATGTGATTATTCCAGTAGATAGTTGGTAACTGTTAAGTACAGAGTGTCACTCATAGCCTCTGCTATATGTATTTGTTAAGTAAAATTATATGTATTTGTTAAGTAAAATTAATAGACACAGAACAAATATTCAATAAAAATAATTTATAATTTTTTAAAAAACAAAACTTTAATAACTAGGACTATTATATAGAGTATCTATCAGAAATTTGTTTTCCATTTGACATTATTTAGTAAAACTGAGGACATATTTATCCTAACATCCAGAAATTCTACTCTCACATATATAATTCAGTATATATGTCAGGAGTATGTACGAGAATGCTCAAAGCAGCATTCTTGAAAACAAAAAGCTGGAAACAATTCAGGTGCTTAACAAATGAATTAATAAAGACATTTTGGTTCAGTCATACAACAAAATATTACATAGCAGTAAAAAATAAGTAAGCCATGTGTATCTGGACAACCGTCATAGACATAACACAAATGGATAGAAAAGTGTTGTGGACTGAATCGTGTTTCCCAAAACTTTACAGGAAATTTTAACCTCCAATACCTCAGAAGGTGACTATATTTGGAGACATGGCCTTTAAAGAGCTGATAAAGGTGAAATGAGTTCATCTGTATTAGCCCTGAGCCCATATGCATATGATTACTGTCCTTTTTTTTTTTTTTTTTTTTTTTGAGACAGAGTCTCGCTCTGTTGCCCAGGCTGGAGTGTAGTGGCACGATCTCGGCTCACTGCAACCTCCACCTCTGGGGTTCAAGCAATTCTCTTGCCTCCGCCTCCCAAATAGCTAGGATTACAGGCGCCTGCCACCGTGCCTGGCTGATTTTTGCATTTTTAGTAGAGACAGGGTTTCACCATGTTGGCCAGGCTGGTCTTGAACTCCCGACCTCAGGTGATCCACACACCTCGGCCTCCCAAAGTACTGGGATTACAGGCATGAGCCTCTGTGCCCAGTCGATTTCTGTCCTCATAAGAGGAGATGAGGACACAGACAACACACAGACCAAGGGGCAACCATGTGAGGGCACAGCGGGAAAACAGCCACCTGCAGGCCAAGGAGCGAGGCCTCAGAAGAAACAAACCTGCTGACACCTGAATCTTGAACTTCCAGCTTTCAGGCTGTGAGAAAATAAATTTTGGTTGTCCTTTCTATGACAAAACTCTTAAGAAAAGTAAGGGAACGAGAGAAGAATTCTGCCATCTCTTGAGCTCCATACATTGAAATATTCCTTTAATGAGTGTCTGGATGTTAGTTTCTATCCCAAAACTGACTGCTCTCGCATTTAATGCATCTACTCCACTCTGTTGGGAAATCCTTATCTATTAGCTCCACGAAGAGCTGCACTTTAATCTTCCTTGACACTCCCATTGTTACTTTTGTTCACATTGTTCTCGCCCTCCTTCTTCAGCTCTATTTGCTGGGTATGGGCTGTCTTTGTGACAATCAATATGCCCTTTTCGGCTACTGAGTCTCTCAGATGAATTCTTTTTATCAGCTCACTGGGGCTCATCAAAATTGTCGAAATTCTTTAATGGTGGCATTTCTGCAAGTGGTACTGTAAAAGAAAAAGACACAGTTTTGCAGTGCCTACTTTCTGCTGGGCAATATGCTACAAGCAGGGGACAAAGGGTGAGCAGAAGCCCATATGCTCCCTGTCCTGGGAGGATACAGAGTCCACTGGGGAAGACAGACCTCTAACACCCACACCAATAATTGGAACTTGGCAGCTGTGTGATGTGCTACAGGGAGAGGGCCCCAAGCCAGGATGGGCTCTGACTAGGGGGTCTGCACAGACTTCCCTGAAGGCACAATGTCCGAGCAGGGATTTACTGGATGAGGTGGAGCCTTAATTAGTAGAAGAGGGGAGGGAAGAGCTTTCCAGGCAGAACGATTGAGCCGTGCAAATGCCCTGGGTGGGAGGGGACAGGGCCAGACAAGAGCCTAAGGGAGGTTAATGTGTCCGGAGCAGAAGGTGAGAGTGAGCTGCGGAGGTGAACAGGGCCTGAGGCAGGCAGGTCCATGAGGAGGAGTTTCATATTTGTCCTAAAACCAGCTTGGAGTCATTGAAAAATGTGAGGACTTTGGGGAGAGGAGGTAGAAGGTAAGATGCGATCAGGTTTACATTTTGAAGAGGCCATTCCATCTGCATTGTGGAGGAGATATTTTGTGGCAGAGGTGGGGGCCAAAGGGAGAGAGCGGGCTAGTTAAGAGTCTACTGCATTGCAGTAGTCCAAGTAAGTGGTGATGATAGATTGGGCTAGGGTGGCAAAGGTGCCCGAGGAAAAAGATGAACCATTTAAAATTTATTTAAAAGCACTATTGGCAGAATTTCATTATGCATTGGATAATAATCATATTTAGCAGGTGCTGAATGCCTTTTTAAAAATAATGTGCTAGGTACCATTCTAAATACCTTACGTATATTATCTCATTGACTCTTCATAGTAGCCTTGTGAGGTAGGTTTTTTTATAAGACCAGTTTCACAGGTGTGAAAACCAAGGCAAGAGACTTTAAGACATTTACCCAGGCTGGAAAGTGGCTACCACATTTGCCATCAAATTGGATATAGGGACATGGTCCTGAGGGACGAGGGAGAGGCAGGTGTTAAGGGCGACTCTTGGTTCTGGTTTATGCAAACTGAGTGGACTCTAGGGCCATGTGCTGGGCTAAGAAGCCTTGGAAGAGGGCCAGTTTTGGGGAAGGAATTCAATTTTAGCTTAATTTTTGCCATGATGAATTTAAGATGCATTTGAGATATTCAAGAGATGTCAAGGAGGCAGCTGAATATATAGGTCTGGAGCTCAAAGAAGAGATGCAGGCTAGGCATCTAAATATGTTAGTCATCAGCATAGTCATTAGCATAATTGATGTTGTGGGCACTAATGAGATCATGGAGAATACAGAGTAAGAGGAAGAGAGTCTAGGATAGAGCTTGGAGGATCTTTAATATTTAACAGCTAGATGACAAGGACAAATCTAAAAAACAGAAGGCCCACACAGTTGGAGGAAAGCCAGAAGACTGATATGTCTGGACACCAAGGGACAAAAAATTCAAACAGGAGGAAATGGCTAATAGTGTTAAACGCTGCTAAGAGGTGAATTGAGATGAAGATGAATACATGGAGATGTCTGGATGTGTGGGAAATGGAGGGAGAATGGCAGAGAGCTAACAAAGAGACCAGCTAGGAGACTGTGGGTGTGGTCCAGGCACAGAGTGATGGTGACTTGGTTAAGGGGTTATTGTTGTCATGGAGAGGAAAGCGTGTGTGTGTGTATATATGTAAAATATTTTTTACTATATATATGTATATGGTAGGCCAAACTTGCTGATGGATTGGAATCAAGGATAGTGCTATGGTGCCATAGTTTCAATGTTTGTTCTCCTGAAGTTCATGTCTAAATCTGATTCAAATTCTGGAGTTGGAGCCTAATGGAAGGTGTTTGGATCATGGGGGTGAATCCCTCTTGAATGACTTGGTGCCCTTCTCATGCTAATGAGTCCTCACTCTATTAGTTCCTGTGAGAGCTGGTTTAGAAAGAGCCTGGCACCTCCCCAACTCTTGCTTCAGCACTCACCATGTGATCTTCACACATACCCGTTCCCCTTCTCCTGCCATGACTGGAACCAGCCTGAGAGCATCCCAGATGCAGAGCCCAATCTTGAACTTTTCCAGACATCAGAATCGTGAGCCAAATGAACCTTTTTTTCTTTATAAATTACCCAGCCTCAGATATCTCTTTATAGCAATACTAAAGGGAATAAGATAGTTTCTAGCTGTGAAGCTACTGCCTCTGGGTAAATGGGGTTGCCATTGACTATGATAGAAAAAGAGATGAGGAGGAATAGATTTAAGGGTAGAAATCAAGTCTGTTTAGGCCAGGCTGTGTTTGAGGTGTCTGTGGAAAATTCAATAGACAGATAAGTAGTTTTGGACGCAGAGAAGAGATCACAGGAAGAGTTACAGATTGTGGAAGCTTCACCCCTGAGAGAGCATTTAAAACATTGGGCTGGAATTCATCAATCCCAGAGAGAAGGAACATGGCTGTCTGCTGACAATCAGAGGCAAAGTAGTAGAGTAGGGGCTCGAGGAGAGTAGTAACAGTTTGTCAAGTGGGTAGAAGAATAAATTGATGACGGACACCTAGGAAGACTTAATGTCCTCTAACAACGCAAAGACTTCACTTTAGTAGCACCTGTATGCAGAGCTGTGTGACTTTCTCCCACCAGGCTCAGCAGTTTGACTTTGGGAGCTGAACTGGGGACTTTAGCCTTTTGAGCTCTAAGATTTTCCCTGGATTTTGGATTTGTTTACTTGATTTCCCATACTCCAAAGTGACGACTTGATCCTGCAGTGAATATAGTCGACCTGGAAGAACCACGTGAACATCTGTAAGACCTATAACACTCCTGGATGCTCATATCTTCCTAACTCAGGGATACTGGCACAGGCGTGAGTCAACCTGAGCTCCTGGTGCCCACTGGACACCTTACCACCTGAGTCAGCTTCCCCAACCCTACCACCTAATCCAGTCATTCTCCCTCATAGTCATTTTCCCATGTTACCAGAGTCCTAATTCATGAATTTGTGGTTCATAGGGAGGCCTGCCTAAGTTGTGCCTTTCATTACCTCTCATCTAGACAGTGGCAAGAATACCATGATTGGTTTTCCCGCTTCTAGTGCTTTCCCTCTCTGATTTGTCTTTTGGTTGCAGGGTTAATCTTTTTGAAACATAGCTCTAATCCAGTTTCTCCCCAGCCCAAACACCTCTAATAGCTCCCTATTTATAGAACAGTAGTTTTTAGACTCTGAGCAGCAGTCCCTCCTTTCATAGAAAGGAGAGTGGGTGTGTGGTCCAGGAGGCCTGTGCCCCCCTTCTCCTACCTGGCTGGCTCTGAATTTGTATCTGTTTTACACATCAGCCTCTGGGGTATAATTATAGACTTTACAGAATTATAATTCATTAATTTTCAGAGAATAGAGAGCAAGGCCCTTCAAAATCTAAGCTCATTACCTTTTAGACTGTCTTTTCTGTACTCCTCTGTTCTAGCTAAAAGAAGCTGTTCTTAATACCTCCATGCATTTGCTCATGTTATGTCCTTCACTGAAACTTCCCTCCCATTCCCAAGTGTTCAAACCCAATCCATCTTTTAAGGATCAAAGGGTCCCTTCTCCGTGAACTGTTCCTTGATTTCTTTCTGTTGGAATTCTCTCTCCTTCTTCTAGATTCTGAGAGCATTTTATTTGGTTCACTCTTATGGCTCTATCTTATGTTAGTATTTATTTGTTACACATGTGAATGTAATCCCCACAACTGGTGCACAAATAGACTCACATCTCCTTCAACTACTACTGTTTATTAAGCACCTATTATGGGCCAAACACAATTTTGAGAGCTAGTGAAACAGCAAGAAATAAAATAAAGCCTCTGCCCTTGTGAAACTTATATTCAAATAGGGGTAAGGGGTGATAAGCTGGTAAACATGTAATATGAGAGGGTGATTCGTTCTGTGGGTAAAAGCAAAGGAGGATGGAAAGAGAGAATGCTAGCGGGAGGGAGTGCTATGAGGTTGCGAGGGAAGACCACCTACAAGGTAATGTCTGAGCAGAGTCTCAGCAGGTGAAACATTCGAGAAGAGCATTTCAGGCTCAGGGATCAGTGAGTGCAAAGGCCCTGAGGTGAAGAGCATGTTTGAGAAACAGGAAAGAGGCCGCCTTGCCCGGTGCTGAGTGAGCAAGGTTAAGCTGATCAGAAATGAGGTCAGAGAGAGGGCAGCATACAAGGGATCCTGTAGACCAGTGAAAGGATTTTGGCTTTTACTCTTTTATTTATCCGATTAATTGAGCACTCATGTGTTTAAATTAGCAGAAAGTCAATTATCTCACCTTTGAGACCTCTTTCCACCCCAAATGGTTAACACTTGAAGATTTATTTAAAAGAGGTTAGTTTTACTTCTGTGTGCCAGGAGAAAGAGGTGATTCTGGTCAGTCCATTACCATTGTGGCTTTAGTTGTTCCCACGTGGGATCATTATGGTACCCTTGTCATGCACAGCCAGGTGGATGCTTTTTTGCTGTTATGGCCACGCCTCAGCTGGTTCAAATCCCTGCCCGGGCCATAGTGGGCCCCTAAACTGGAGCTAAAGGATCACAGGTTTTGTATGTCATCTGCTCAGCCCTTGTAAGTAAGCCCTTGTTAGTAAGGCCTTGTTAGTAAAGCTTGGCTACCTTACCAACGGGCTGGACTTGGAGTGGCCTCTCACCATAGCTGCACACTGCAGTAGCTGCTACACTGCCCACACTAGCCGTAACCCTGGCAGAAGCTCAGCAGAACTTCTATCCAGTGCTGTAGCACCAAACACCTTTATGAGCCAAATTCAGCCATACGTGTTTAGCACAGAGGCGCACCGCTGTGAATGTTAAACTATATCTTCGGGTGACTTCACCTCTAGACGCAGAAGAGGAGGCTGGCATACTATTTAGATTCCATCTCACCAGGCATCTCCGGCTTATTCCTTCCATGTGACGCAGGAATTGTCTGCTTGACAATTGTGTAATTGACAGGAGGAATCTGTCTGATTTACCTAAGAAACCTCCCCAGCACCCAGTTCAGTAAATGGCACTAAGAAGGCATTTGTGGAATGAAATCTGCTATCTTTTAAATGACCAATTCAATCTTCTTCATTCATTATGAAGTGTTTAAAAATGGGCTACCAGTGAGGAAATGATTTTCCTGTTCCATTCCCACCAGCTGGTATTTGTGCACTGACTGGCGTACAACTGTGCTTTCACATTTTATTCAAACGGACTCTGCTATACCAGATGCTCTTGCATTTCTGCTGGCTGGTCAAGAGATGGCCTTGCAGATGGGCCAGGAGGCCAGGGAGGAAGAAGACCAAGGGGAGGCAGTGATGAACTTGTATTTTGCTAGGGGAAGAGCTATGAGTGAGAAGGGAGGGGAGGCAGCGCACAGCAGGGTAGTGGAGCCATCTTCCCAAAAATGGCTCCTTCCAAGAACCTGCCCCCTAGAGACAAAGAGGCAGGGTGAGATAAGGGCTGGGAAAATCATCGTCACCTTTTGAGGATTTTGTTATGCCATTTCATCTCTCTTTCTCTCTCTCTCTCTTTTTCTTTCTTTTTTACTGATACAAAATGTTATATGTTTATGGGGTACATGTGAGTATTTGTTACATGCATAGAATGTGTGATGATCAAGTCAGAGCATTTGGGGTGTCCATCACCTTGAGTATGTATCGTTTTTATGTGTTGGGAACATTTCAGGCCCTCTCTTCTCGCTACTTGGTAACATGTATTACGTCGTTGCTCACTATAGTTATCCTACTCTGCTATCAAATATTGGGTTATTTCTTCTATCTAACTGTACATTTGTACCCACTAACCAACCTCTCTTTATCCTCCGCCCGCCCACTCACACACCCTTCCTAGCCTCTAGTATTTATCATTGTATTCTCCATCTCCATGCGATCGTTTTTTTAAAGTTGCACGTAGTGAGAATTTGCAGTATTTGTCTTTCTGTGCCTGGTTTATTTCTCTTGACATAACAACCACCATTTCCATCCATGTTGCTGCAGATTGTATTTCATTCTTTTTTATGGTCAAATAGTATTCCATTGTGCATATATACCACCTTTTCTTTATCCATTTGTCCGTAGATGGACTTCTTGAATTCAATTAGCTGGAAAGTTTCCTAAATGGCTCCTTTTCCACCTCCCTCCAGAGAGTCAGGGAAAAGTGACTGTCAGAATTCAAAAGGAGACAGATCTCCAAGGAGAAAGCATTCTCTTCCACAGTCCTCTTGGGGCTGCAATTATTTCTTTTGAGAGCCCTGAAAACTTAGCTTTATCTACTGTGTGACTTTCTCTTTAAGCTGTACCTGGCGCTCCATTAATTAGCAAGTCTCTTAGTTAAACGCGACTCCGTCTTCATGCTCAGGCTTGTGATCCACAGTGAAGTCACAATGCTGAATCCAGTGCCTTCTCGCTATTTCCATGGCAACCAGTCACAGTCACCCTGGTGGAAGTTTGTGCCTTCATTCTAGACTCCTGGGAGAGAGAAGCAGGGTGAGGAGAGAGACAAGCTCTATTCAAATACAAATATCCTGAACAATAGCTCCACAAATGACTCTGTGAAGTAAATTGATTTGCAGAACACTTACTTAGATCTGACACAACTGCCTTCCTTCGTCACTCCCTGCCCGCTCATATTTCCGTACATCATTTACAGGGATCTTTTTTATTTGTGTCTTTAGATTAAGTCTCATTTTAGAAGTCTGCTTCTGGTAAAGAAGTCAGAGTTATGCTCATCTTCTTGACATTCAGCTTAATTTAAAATTAATCTCTTTTCTTAATTGTTCATGTCTTCTCACTATCAGCCCCTTCCTCCCCCTAGTAAAGCACACTGACTACACCAATTATTTGGCTCCTAGGACAGTAGTCAAGCAGAGACCACACCAGGGAGTGTGCATGTGATTCTAGTCTAACTTCCCAAGTTAGAGCCGGTCCAGAATCTGAGGATGGTTCTTGTCATCCCAGATACTGCAGGAAAATTGCCCTTTGGACATTTTCTGAGGTGCTGTTGTTGAATGTGAAGACCCCGGGGCACTCTGAATGAACTTTGTAAAATGTTTGGGTGGCTAAGTACGTGACTCCTGCTGTACAAATCTTTCTTGCTCTTAGCAATCAAGTTTTGACTCATGGCAATTGAGATGGAGCTTTCGGGGAAGTGGACACCTGATAGGAAAAACAAACCAACACTTGCCTTGTCATTCCATCATCAAGTTCAGATTGCTGCCTCCCTCCACTGAGTCATTGTGTGAGAAGGAGGAGTCTTTGAATTGGCATTTAGGGGATAGTTTCAGGATCATATTTCTCAGCCATTAGCTCCAATCTGTCATGGGGAGTGCAAAGCCCAGTTCCCAGTTGGCAGTGCTGAGACATCCCATACTCTCTTCTGTTTGTCATCCTTGTCTTTCTTCAACTTACTCCTTCCTCTCCACACTATTTCTTTTTTCTTTTTCTTTTTTTTTTTTTTTTTTTGAGACAGAGTCTCACTCTGTCGTTCAGGCTGGAGTGCAGTGGTGCAATCTCAGCTCACTGCACCCTCTGCCTCCCAGGTTCAAGCGATTCTCATGCCTTAGCCCCGCCAAGTAGCTGGGATTACAGGCGTGTACCACCACACCTGGCTAATTTTTATATTTTTAGTACAGATGGGGTTTCACCATGTTGGCCAGGCTGGTCTTGAACTCCTGAACTCCAGTGATCTGCTCGCCTCGGCCTCCACACTGTTTTTGTATAACTATGCATAAGTGATGAAGACACAGCTGTAGGGGTAGGACAATTACTATGTCATTGATGAATGTAACCTCCATCCAGACAGGAAGATATCATATATGGTTAATGTCACTTTTGGCCACCACGACACACTGGGACTCGTTATCGGATTGTAATGATCAGAATTTCAGAATGTAGAAGAAGTGGCCTCGCCTTACTGTTAGTTCTTGCTGGTTCCTGAACTGATGAAATATATTGCCTTGATACAAGTTTGTCCAGAGCTGACTTATCCATTTGGTGCAATACACAGAGTGTCCAAGGCCCACAAAGTTATTAGGGGTCCATGAAGAGGTTTTAATTTGTTTTAAAGTCAGAAGAAAAAAAAATTCAATCCACCTTGAATTATGCTCATCTTTAAGCCTGTGTAGTCATGAAATACCATTTAAAATATTTTTTATGGAAGAAGGGGCCCATGATGGCAAAAGTGGCTAGAGCCCCCAAAAGTCATAGTGCAGCCCCTGTGTCTGTTATTTCTAGTTGTTAATCTATTTGAACAAATGACACGCATGATGATGACAGTTTAAGATGTTAG
Organism: Theropithecus gelada; assembly: GCF_003255815.1. Classification (NCBI taxonomy): domain Eukaryota; kingdom Metazoa; phylum Chordata; class Mammalia; order Primates; family Cercopithecidae; genus Theropithecus; species Theropithecus gelada. Next base: position 88,530,346 of record NC_037670.1, read on the forward strand.
GCCGAGGCAGGCGGATCACCTGAGGTCAGAAGTTCAAGACCAGCCTGACCAACATAATGAAACCCCGTCTCCACTAAATACAAAAAAAACCCCGTCTCCACTAAATACAAAAAAAAACTCCGTCTCCACTAAATACAAAAAAAAAAAATTAGCCAGGCATGGTGGCACATGCCTGTAATCCCAGCTACTTGGGAGGCTGAGGCAGGAAAACAGCTTAAACCCAGGAGGTGGAGCTTGCAGTGAGCTGAGATCGTACCATTGCACGCCAGCCTGGGCAACAAGAGTGAAGCTCCATCTCAAAAAAAAAAAAAAAAAAAAAAAGTTAATGACACAGCATGCAACAGGAGTTTTTAGAACTAGCAGTCAGGATTGGGTGTTAAGCTACTTGTCCTTTTAAATGGTGTAGTGTAGTGTGTGTGTGTGTGTGTGTGTGTGTTTGATTCACTGAAGATTTTCTGTAAGTCTGCCTTCTCTTATCCCTGTCCCTGGTCAAGTATCTTTCTTCTAAAATCTTTCTGAAAATTTAAGAATTGTCCCTTATTGCTTGAGGCACTCAGGAAACTAACTCGGTCACTTCTCATTATGAAACAGTTCATGTTCCCAGTTCCTTGGAAAGGCTGGAAGGATGCTTCTGAAAGCTGGCTATTTTAGCCAGGAGCGTTAATCATGCTGATTCTGCTGTCAGCTGAGGTTATACCATCTGATCTTCCATTTCCCTTGTCACAATCATTTATGCTCTACCTCTTGACATGACACATAAGTCCTTTTTTATTCTATTACATATTAAATACTCCAGAATACATGAACAACTCTTTGTTATCTAGTAAAATAGAATATAACGTGGGTCCATCTTGATATCTTAAAAGCATCTAGCTACTGAAGTGCCTAAAAGACCTGCCAGGTACTTTTACCCGTAGGGCAATGAGGAAGCACAAATTCCACAGTGGCTATATAATAAGGTTGCAAGAACTTAAAACGTTAAATTGTGGGGTTTTGTTGTTGCTGTTGTTGTTTTGTTTTTTTGCCAGGGGAAGATTCTTGAAGATTGAGTCCACCCTGTATATGGAAGAAAGGAAACCAGTCTTCATTGACTACTTCTGTGTGCCAGCTTCTATGCTGAGTTCTTCGAGAGATTATCTTTGAGCCTCATAATCTACCTGTTGTCTTTATATTACAGGTAGGGGAGCCAGGAGACAGTTAACTACCCCGCTGTAAATCACACAGCTGATATTTAGTAGAAATAGGATTCAGACCCAGGTTCGTGTGATGCTCCTCCCTCTCTATACCCTGGATCAGCAAACTTGTTCAGTAAAGGGCCCAACAGCAGCTGCTTACACTGCCATTATAGCATGACAGCAGCCATAGACATGTTGTGAACAAACGGACAGGAGTGTGTGCTTGTAAAAGTTTATTTACAAATGTAGGTAAGAGCTAGACTTGGCCCATGGTGGCTACTTTGCCATGCTCTGCTTTTTGCTATAGGATTTCAACCCTTGCTGCCATTGGAATCACTGAGAAGCTTTGAAAACTCTTGGTACACAGGTCTCATCCCATATCAATTAAATTAGAATAATTTTTAAAGAAAGCTTCCTGGGTGATTCCTACAAGCAGCCACAGTTGAGAACCCCTGCTCTACAGCTCATTTATGAATCAAGGCAGCCAAGTTAGATGTACACACAGAGACGCACACACATAAAACCAATGAAATTTACAGCTAACCCTCTCCATGTATCCAAATCTTGTTCCATCAATAGCCAACCAAAATCCTACCTTCTTAATTACACCTTGCTTGTCTTGACCAGAAAAATTGAGACTTCCCTTATCTGATTTTTAATGACATTGTGTTGCAGACTTAGCCCTATTGCAACATATTTTGTATAGTTGAATGGTTATTCAAATCTTCTACTACTATTTAAATCTTCTACCATTATTTGGACATGTGGGCAAAACTTGTTGTCTCAAACAGTCTGCAAACTGTGGGTGTATAGCTTACTACACAAGATCTAGCTTAAGGCCAGCAACAAGGTAGTGCTTGTCGGCACGAGGAGCTTTCTTGAGAAGGACAGAAATGAAAATCTTGGGAGTTTGAAAATAGATTTGAATGTAGTTTGGTAGAATTCAGTAATTTTTGTGATCTCTCCCTTCTTACCCAATTTGCTCCCCCTTCCATCTTCCCCAACTTAGTTAATATCAACTCCATCCTTAAAGATCTTAGTATTGAGCCTGACCTTTCTCCTTTCTCTTACATCTATATCAAAATCAGAGGGCATAAATCAGCAGTTTTATCTTTACCATATTCACAAAATGTGATCATTATTTAACGTTTGCCCTGCTACTATCCTGGTCGAAATCATCATTTCTCACCTGGATTATTGCAAAACCTTCTAAAATGCTCTCCCTGCTTCTGCCCTGGCACCCTATTTTCCCTATTCTCAGCACAGCATCCAGAATGATCTTGTTCAATAAAGTTTACTCTGCTCTTAATGTTCCAATGGCTTTTTATTTCACTCAAAGTGAAAACCAAAGTCCTGAAAAAATATGCCATTATTTATCTGACCTCATCTCCTACTACTCTCCCCGTTGCAGCTCTCCCAGTGTCAACACCGGTGGACTCCTCGCTAATCTTTGAACATGCCAGACATATTCCCACCCCAGGACCTTTGCACATGTTGTTTCTGATTGTCTGATTGCTCAACTCCTTGGTATCTATATGGTCACCTCCCTCACTTACTTCAAGTCTTTGTTCAAAGTCACCCAGTGGAGCCTTCATGACCTCTAACACTGAATCTCCTTTTCTCCTCGGATATACCCTACTTCTCTTTTGTGCTTTGTATCTCTCCATAATGCTTCTCGCCTTCTGACTTACTGTATAACTTACTTACTTGTTTTGTTGACTATCTCCCCTACTTTGAAGGTAAGCTCCATGAAGGCAGGATGCTTGCTTTTTTAAAACCTGGATCTAGTGCCTAGGGAAATGCCTAGCACATTACAAAGGGCATCTGTCATTGAGTAAAGGATAAGTTTTCAGCCTGCCAGGCAGTTTCCTTAGAACACATATGTTGGTGACATGGCTTTGCTGTGTCCCCACCCACATCTCACCTTGCACTGTAATAATCCCCATGTGTCAAGGGTGGGGCCAGGTGAAGATAATTGAATCATGGAAGTGGTTTCCCCCATGCTGTTCCCATGGTAGTGAATAAGTCTCATGAGATATGGTGGTTTTATAAATAGGAGTTCCCTGCCACAAGCTCTCTTGCCTGCTGCCGTATAAGATGTGCCTTTGCTTCTGCTTTGCCTTCCACCATAATTGTGAGGCCTCCCCAGCCATGTGGAACTGTGAGTCCATTAAATCTCTTTACTTTATAAACTACTCAGTCTCAGGTATGTCTTTATTAGCAGTGCGAGAACAGACTAATACAGTTACTATGATGGGCATCTCTGGTTCTGGTCCATCAGGCACCCATTCACTTCTCTTATGGTGATAGGATACTTTTATTCCATAAGAGACCCTGGTATTTGAATCAAGCAGTTTCCTCCCCAATTCCAGCTCCAAGCATGGGCCTGCATGATTCTGGCTTTGAATGCTCTGTCTCCTTGGCTATAGTTATTAGAGTTGTTGGCTTTGAATTGAGAATGTCCAACCTAGGCGAATCCAAATATTGCTTGTGACCTCTCTGAGAGAGATTTTAAAACATTATTTTCCCATTGGGGTTGCTAAATTGGTAGAATGAGGGGCTGGCGTCATTTTCACCATGTAGCAAGAGCCCATTCAAAAGACAGAGATAAATAGAATTTAAACACTATTGTTTGGACTTGACTCACACGTTTCTAAAACTAAATCTTCCCTGGATATTTCATCCGTGTTAACTCAATACATTGCGTTATTATTTAAGCTTGGATTTCTGTTACTTGAAACTAAAAGAGTCCTGGGGAAAAAAATCTGGTATGAAAAGACTAAATTTCATTGCTAAAAAACTTTTTATTTTTACTTTTTCCAAAGACTGATTACTCTAAGAAACTGAGACAATACAATAAAAATGGAATACATATGCAATTTATGAAGAGATGTTACAGAGGCTGCTTTTAATTGTTTGGTAGAAAATGGGTCTAATTTTTTATAATTAACTCAGTCAACATATTTAGTACTGTTAAATTTTTATTGAGCCTTAAATTAGCAAATTAATGCATGATATGAGTTAGATTCCAGAGTCCTAAATAAGGAAAGACATCAGGGACCTCCTTACGCTAGGTTAATTACAAAATAAATGGCAGAAAGGGCTTCAACTTTAGTGCAGTCTCTCATCTTAGTATCCCTCTTGCATAGTGCCTGCCACATGGTTGATATTCAGTAAATTGTTGATGAGCAAATCAAAGAATAATTGAGTGATTGAAATAGCAAGTTGTTCTTAGCATTTTATTGGGTCATAGACCTGGATGAAAGTTCTTCCCAGAAAAATGCATACCTTCATGCACATCACACACACACACACACACACACACACACACACATTTGCATGAAATGTCTGGATTTTGCAGTGTCCTTGAAGCACTCATAAACTTGGAAGGTGTCACTAGATCCCAGGTTAAGAAGTGCTTTGAATGATCCCACTGCAATATATGGCCTAGGCAGTATTTCCATGTAGAATTTTATTACTGAGAAGGCGAAAAACCTTATTAAACATGGACTGTTGAGGCAGGTTATTGCATTGGTGATTCAATGGCTAAGTGGCTTTGGAATTAAATGTGGATTGCCTTGGCCAATACATGTATGTACAACCTCGGGTAACTTAGTTAACCTCTTTAGGTTTGCATCAATTTCCAAATATATAAAATGAAATTAATAAGCCAATCTCCTTCATGTGGCTAAATTAAATACTGCACATAGAACAATTAGCACAGTTCCTGTTATTCAATAAATGTTAGCTGCTGATGGTGTTAAAGCCATTTATAAAAGGCAATATTTTAAATAGAGTGAACTCATTTTGTCTAGCTCAGGTGGGAATATAGCCATCCAACAGGGAGATAACTATGGGCTTTTTCATGGCTTCTTTGGGTTTAATTATTTGTGACATGAAGTTATATTTTCTAATCATTATAAAAAGTTGATTTTATTGCCTATAGGATAAAAATGATAATCCCTCTGTCTAGTCATCAAGACCTTTATGTAAGTACCTTTATGTAAGTAGAAACCCATGGACCAGCTAAGGCTTAAAATTTAAAAATAAAGTTAGCTAAAAGTTGATAGAATTGGCCAGGTGCAGTGGCTCATGCCTGTAATCCCAGCACTTTGGGAGGCAGAAGCAAGCTGATCACCTGAGGTAAGGAGTTCAAGACCAGCCTGGCCAACATGGTGAAACCACCTCTCTACTACAAATACAAAAATTAACCAGGTGTGCCGGCAGGCACCTGTAATCCCAGCTACTTGGGAGGCTGAAGAAGGAGATTCACATGAACCTGGGAGGCGGAGGTTGCAGTGAGCTGAGATCAGCTTGTGAAAGACCCAGCCAGGGTTACCATCACTCAATTTCTAGGCTTTCGCTTTCATGACTGTTGAGAGATTATATATTGATAATAAACTGGTTATGTTAATTGTTCAAAGCACAAGAACTTCTTCATCCTCTTGGACAAGTTTCCTAATTAAAAAAAAAGAGATGCTTTTACATCATTAAAAGGAGTATGTAAAACTTCATGATTAAACAATGAGGTAATTTCAACATACTTATTGGTCAGTTAGAAAACATCATTAATTATTTGCTCTTTGCTGCCCTTCTTTTCCATTATTGATTCATTCCCCATAATATTTGCAGAGAATCTGTTATGTGCCAGGAGCTCTTCCAGGTTTGGAGGGTCAAGAGATACTTGTACCTGGGGTCAAAAGAGTGTTATAATAGACTCGACTCTCCATTACTACTTCCATTCTATAAGCCAATCAGTACCTAATGATTTTCTTACAGGAGTGTTAATGATGGTAAAGAAGAAATGTCCCAATGTTAGGGCTCAGCACTGAAGCTAAGTGAGAATGACCTGCTCCTCATTCTCTCCACCTTATGTGGCCTTGCTCTAAATCAGGACTGTCAAACTCAAATGCCTTCAGAAGCCACAGAGTAGCTTAATGGAAGTGCTGGGTTTAGAAAGACAGAGTAAGCTGCACTTGGAGGGCTATGAGCATCGTCTAGAGACATTGATTTTGTTCTTAAAAACATGATGCTTGGTTGAGCAAACTCATTCAATTTCTAGATGCTACTCTCGATGAAACCCCAAAGGGAGAGGCACTGAAACAGGCATGGGCAAAATTTTTCTGTCAAGGGCCAGGTCACAAAGATTTTTGGCTTTCCAGGCCATACAGTCTCTGTCACAACTACTCAACTCTGCTGTTGCAGCTCAAATGCAGCCCTAAGCATACATACACAAATGTGCATGGCTGCACTCCCATGAGATTTAGCCACCCATAGCTGGCCAACTTAGCATTCTGAGAGCCAAGCAGTTCTTTGCACATAGCAGGTGCACAGGAAACGTTGGTAGATTCCATGTAGCAGAAGGTGTATTCCTCATGACCAAGCTGGTGCTCAGAGCTCAACCCTCCTCTCCCCAGAAAAGGGCTGAAGATGAACATCTCTCACTTAGAAGAATTTCATTCTCTAGGCAAAATCCAGGGTTGGACTAGATGAGACCTGAAGTTCCTTCTATGTTTGAAAAACTTGAGGAAAAGACAGAAGGCAGAAAATAAAGTTCCTTGAAGGTATCCTCTGTCCCAGCTCCCAACTGCAAATTTAAGCAGATTCAGAAACTCCACATATCTGTGTTTTGCACAACATGTAAGACATAGTTATTTTACTGACTTGGAGGCTAGAGATGATTTTGCCTCCTGTGAAGACACCATCAAGCCACCTTGGGTTAAAAAGTGCAGGCACGGTGACTCATGCCTATAATCCCAGCACTTTGGGAGGCTGAGGTGGGTGGATCACCTGAGGTCAGGAGTTTGAGACCAGCCTGGCCAACATTGGTGAAACCCCATCTCTACCAAAATACAAAAATTAGCTGGGCATGGTGGTGGGCGCCTGTAATCCCAGCTACTTGGGAGGCAAAGGTACGAGAATCACTTGAACCCGGGAGGCAGAGGTTGCAATGAGCCGAGATTGCGCCACTGCACTCCGGCCTGGGTGACAGAGTGAGACTTTGCCTCAAAAAAAAAAAGTACTGTGCCATGCCCTGTGTAATAGCTTAAACCACTTGAACTGTCAGCTGCTTCCCAAATATAATGTAAAATGATTCCCTGAGCAAATCACTCATCGTTACTTCTGACTTCCATCAAATAAAGTAAGTAGTTGTTACACCAACTAGACTCGTTCCTATTGCCAAATATCCACAACACAGCCTGATTATGGCTTTTTTTAGAGAGTTTAGATTTGTACAGAATAGAGAAATTGCCTCGTGTCCTTCTTAGGGAGAAAAAGACAACAGAGAAAAGCCAAATGAAAAGGCCCCAGAATCCTCTGATTACAGAAGCCAAAATAACTGAAAGGGGATTCATAGCAACTGTTATTACAAATAAGAGTCTGGGTCTGTTTTAGAAAGATGTTAAAAGCAGAGAAGGTGGCCTAAGTGCTTTTTACACATTATGCTTCCTGTTTATTTTACTACATATAACACTCATGGAAATAAAAAAAAAAAATCTCATAAGCAGGAGCAGCCTGGTCTGTTTGCTTGGCCAAGGGCTCTTCAAAACTTATAGAAGGAGAAGGAATAGGAACAGCATTTGAGAGGGAAATGAGGTAGGAAGACTTGAAAGTACACTATTTTCATCCAGTCCATTCTCTAGGTTTTATAGTTGCTGGGTGAAAGGGTTAGGTGAGGATCTTCCTATTTTACAGGTGGGTTGTTCAGAGGAAATATGGTAGAAACAAGTGCTGCAATCATACTGCCTGGACTGAAAACCAATCCTTCACCCATATCCTTGGGCAAGGTACTGATGGGGTCTATGCCTCAGTCTCCTCATCTGTAAACTTGAAAGCAATGATAAAACATGTCACATAGAGTTCGTGTATGGATTAAATGATATACTATTCAGCAATCATGGAGCCTGGCATATGTAATAAGTGTTTAGTAAATGTCAACTGTGGTCCCGTGGCTGGAATTTTGTTGGTGAATAAGATGCATAATCGTTTCAAGAGACTTTTATTAATGTACATCTTGCTTTCCCACTTCTGGGGACAAAGATCCTTTAAAATTTTATACTTTAATTTGTGATACACATAAGGTTAATTTTTCTTTTTGGTCAACCAATAAGAAAACCCAGTAATACAAATTTATATTCTATTTCAAATTCTCATGATGCTACCAGGGTCAGAAATGTCATGTTTCAACAAGGTGGCTTAGACAGGAGATGACAATTTGATTAAAACTTTCACTAGAAAAATTGCCCTATAACTTTGGATCCCTAAAGCACAGGCAGAATAAGGCAGATGGTGACCGCCCTATAACGAATATAAATGACACAATTGTTTACTTGGTACAATTTAAATTCAGCCGTTAAGCGTCATACAGTCGATTTTGGTAACTGATCCCCTTTAATCAAAGAGTAAGTGCCTTGAGGCCAAAAAAAACATTGTCTTGACATTGTGAGATCAATAAGCGCTGGGAGCCGCTAAACTGGAAGCTAGTGACAAGGCCCTGAGTATATTTTACAATGTAGATTTAAATTTCAGTACAAAGTCTATCACCATGGTTTAAAATATATGAAAGAAGTTAATATCAGCTTGTGAGAAATCATAAGTGTGATTTCATTTTATTCTTTTGTCTGGTTTCAGGATAAAATTTATCTGCTACATAATTCTTCTAAAAAGGTCAAATTGAATTAAGAGTAAGGTTTTAAAAATGCTTTGCTGAAACATCGGTCATTTAATTGTATCATTTCTACTAAAAGCTCTTGAATATGAGCACTCACTCAATTCTGTAAATTACTGAACCCAAGTGCTTTCGGCCCACGTGCGTCTTAAGTTTTTCATTTAGAGATGGGCATTGATTTTCAATATTGCACATCCCTCTCCAGGCACCTCGCCTGTGCAGGGGTGTGAGCACTGTTACTATTTCATACAACCATATGTGGCTTAGGCCCTGCCTAAGAGATTTCTGAATTTAAAATACTATTCTTTTCTTGTGGTGATGAGTGTGTTGAGAGACCAACCATCTTTACCTTCCTTCCGGGTCAAGGATAATGAATGGCAGGTCTTCTAACCTCCCCAAAATTAGATCATTAGGTTCTCAACTTTCCACTCTCGTGGCTGCTACAGTTACTCACATCTCTTTCAAAGAAGTTTTACCAAGCGCAGTAAGCAAGCACACCTAGAAGGCATTCCTCAGTACATCCCTGGTTTTAATTTTGTAGCTTCCTGTAATGGAGGACAAGCCCACTAACTCCTTACTTAAGGGTAGTTCTCTTCCTATCTAAGAGTTGCTGTCCAGGAGAGGCAATGGAGGAGCATTGATTTCTCCTTAGCATTTTTAAATATTAGGGCACTATAAAATCCCAGCTTCCTGTTGACCTTGTCTTCTCAGAACCTCATCAGGCACAAATGTAATGACGCATAGTACCTACAAATAATAGGTCCAGGCACCCGGTAATTCCCCAAGGTAGACATGTAGTTAAACTAACCTACCTGCCTGGATTGTAATAGACCCTCCATTGCTGAAATGGACTACTCTGAATCCCCCAAGATAACAGATTGTAATCAACCTCCTTTTGAAGAATTGTCCCCCTCTAAACATCTTAACTTTCTGATCTCAGGAATCAGAAATGTGCATATTTTTTTCCTTTTTTTTTTTTTGTCGGGGGCTGCGGGGTGGTTGGGTGGGGGATAGAGTCTTGCTCTATCACCCAGTCTGGAGTACAGTGGCAGGATCTCAGCTCACTGCAACCTCCGCCTCCTGGATTCAAGCGATTTTCCTGCCTCAGCCTCCTGAGTAGCTGGGATTACAGACACGCCATGCCCAGCTAATTTTTGTAGTTTTAGTAGAGACAGCATTTCACCATGTTGGTCAGGCTGATCTCAAACTCCTGACCTTGTAATCTGCCCGCCTAGGCCTCCCAAGACTCTTTTGTAAAAAAAAAAAAATGTGGTACCACTAAACAGACGTCATACCCATGTTTAAACAAATTCTGTTCTGAGGAACTGGAGAGAGAGTGAGAGAGAGAGAGAGAGACTAATATTTCCAGCGATTCCACTTACTGAGTGGAAGCCCTGGAGTCAGAAGGAGAGAGGAATGCCTACTATTCACTCAGTATTTTTGCTTTGTTCTCTAACAGTGGGAGCATCTTGCCACACTAAGCATGATTTTAGTATGTACAAGATGCATATTTTTCTTTTAACACGGCTACTAAAATTAAGCCAACCACTTCATTGATGATCTACTAAAGAGACTGCAATGTGTTCCACCACTGTAAGAAAAGCTAGTGTTGGGGATCTTACTGAGAGACTGAGATGGCTTCCAATGCAACTCTTTGCTAAAGGGTTTTAAAGGGTAATGATGACTGAGAGAATGTTCACTTTATACTGTCTTTAGAATGGAACTATTGGCTGGGTGTGGTGGCTCACGCCTGTAAACCTAGCACTTTGGGAGGCTGAGGCGAGTGGATTGCCTAAGCTCAGGAGTTCAAGACCAGCCTGGGCAACATGGTGAAACCCCATCTCTACGAAAATACAAAAAATTAGCTAGGTATGGTGGCATGCTCCTGTAGTCCCAGCTATTCGGGAGGCTGAGGCAGGAGAATTGCTTGAACCCGGGAGGTGGAGGTTGCAGTGAGCCTCGGTCTCGCCACCACTGCACTCTAGCCTGGGCGACAGAGCAAGACTCTGTCTCCAAAAAAAAAGAAAGGAAATAGAATGGAACTATTGTACAAGATGCTTCGCTCTCATGTTTTTCTCTGTAGCTAGTTTTCATAAGCTGAGCCTGAATGTATGCACTACTCACCTTATTCAAAGGATTTGTTTATTTACTTGGGCTCCAAATGGCACACTTCTCAGGAGTTGCGTTAGAGACGGAGAAACCAGATACTCCATATTAATAATAACATTATAATTTTTTTTTGTCTACAGATCTGGTTTTATCTTTAGGAGCATTTCCCTTGAGAGTTGAGGAAATTCATAACTGGTTGAACAGCTGTTGGCATTGATCAATGTACTCCTGGATGAACACGGCCCTGGTTTGTTTGGCATTTATATCCATGCCTTGGCTAAAAGTTTAGAGGGCACATTGATTTAATTTGTGGATGACAAGAGCCTGGAAAGGATAGCAAATTCATTGACAGATAGAATTAAGACCAAAAAGACTGACAGGCTGCAGCAATGGGACAAATCTAACAAGATGAATTTTATCAGCGATAGAGAGAAAATCCTGCACTTAGGTAAAATAAGCCAGGACTCAGGGCATATTCCAAGGAAATTATTCATATAAATCTTGAAGTCTGGGATAATTGAGTGCAGGTACCTGGTGTGCATGTGGTGGTGGTAGTGGTGAGATACGGTTTAGCAGAAGCAGGTGTGCAGAAGATTTGAGGGTTGATATGGCTGCCAAAATCCAGTGGGATCTTAGGTTGTAGAATTAGAAATAACAACAACAATTACCACGGTAATGGTGGGGATTGGGGCAGTGAAAAGAAAAGGTGGGAAGGGGGAGTTCAGGAATATCTTTCATTTTAGGAATATCCATCATTTAGTGTAATATGTCCTCTAGTACCTTCCTGAGAATAAATGGAAGGAAAATTCAAGACATTTGATTTCTGAAAAATGTCATTATTCAACCTTCACATTTGATTAGTAGGCTGAGTAGAAAATTTTAGGTTGGAAATACTTTCTTTTAGAATCTTAAAACTATTCTAGCCACTATTTTCTGGCTTCCATAATTGCTGTTGAGAAGCTCAATGGCATCCTTGATCCTTCGTACTGTGAAAGTTGTCAGAATCAAAATGGAGTCACTGGTGCTGAAAAAGCTTGACAAATAGAGCCAGGCTCATTTTCCTTTAAAACACTTTGTCTTCTTTTACTTCCCTAAATACACATAGAGCTGACTACAGCACACATATTCCCATTGCAGTGCTCTACTCCTAAATATCTTTTTCTTTTAGAGGGCTTCTCTCTGTTTCTTATTTAGGTTGATAGTACAAAACCTGTTTTTCTCTCTGGAAGTTTCTTCTCTTTGTTCTAAGAGTTTTGAAAACACAGTGGTGTGCTTCGTTCATTGTATTGGGCTCTCTAATGATTTCTGCAATATTGATACTCACATCCTTCAATTCGGAACATTTTTCTTGAATTATTTATTTGGAAATTTCTTTCCCCTCATTTTATCTTTCCATAATTACCAGAAAGCCTTCTAACCATGGAACAAATACTAACTCTTCTAATCTTCCTTGCAACCCTAATTTCTATTTCTTTAACTTTTTGCTCTATTTTGGGGAGAGATTCCAAGCCTTATTTTTCATATTTCACTTTCTAGGAGCTTCTTTTTTGTGTTCTCTGAATGATCTTTTTATTTTAAATATTCTGTTATTATTTTATGAGTGCAATATCTGTTCTGTACCTGAGGATAGGTTTTGTTTTCAACTTTTTAAAAACTCTGCCTAATATCTGTTTCATCCCAGTTGCTTTTGATCACTTTCTCATATTAGAGATTTTCCTCAAATAGCTAATGATTTTGGGCTATTAGCTCGTATGGAACATTGAGATATTGAGAAGCTAATTCAAAGCTCTCTTTATCTGACCTTACTATTGTGGTCTTCTTAGTAGGATGGTATAGCAGGGCTATTTCATTTGGGAAACAATTGATATCAGTATCTTTAGGTCTTGTCTTCAGGCTGATTATATTCCCCAAAGAGGACACTTCTAGTTGCTTCACTAATAAGAATACATTTGGCTTCCAGTATTATCCAAACTTAGAGGAGAAACAGAGTATTTAGTATGTAAACTTTTTCGTATATTGAATTCTTTTGTTTTCAATCTATACCTCTGCCCTCAATTGTTTCATTTCTCTCAGTCTAGAGAACCTCTGATTTACCCACTCCAGAAAATAAACTGTGAAACTTCATGGCTGGGGTTGGCAGTCACCTAGCTGCATCAAATTGGCGAGGGGGTCCAGGAGTCTAACTGCTTCTCAAACAGAAACTAAATCAATTCTGTTCTTTTCAGTTCCACTTTTCCTCCCATTCCCAGAGGCACCTGACAACCCCAGCTCCTGAGCTTCCTGGGGTTCTGCAATGTATACCAGACGGCGTCTTGGCTTTCCTGCAACTTTCCGAAGTCTGCTAAGTTAGATGCCGTTTCACTGTGTCGCTGCTGTTTCTTCTCCTAGTCTCTTTGTGGGTTTATACCTGTCCATTTACTGTAATTTAGTGGAGTTTGGCAAGAAAACCGAAGTTAAATCTGTCTGTTTAAGAAGATCTGTGTACAGTTTTTATTGCAGCACTTTGTAAAGACAAAAAACTAAATACCACAAGAAGGCACTTCAGTTAAATAAATTTTGGAATTCACTGTGGTTCATCCCCTACCTTGGAGTACTAGACAGTCACTAGAATGAAGGTGTTATATCTATAACAGTTTATTTGAACGATTTCCATCATATGTTGTTAAGCTGAAAGCAAGGCCCAGATAAATGTATAAAATAGGATTCTACTTTTTATTTATTCATTTTTTTGAGACAGAGTCTCTCTCTGTCACCCAGGCTGGAGTGCAGGGGTACAATCTCAGCTTACTGCAGCCTCTGACTCCTGGGTTCAAGCGACTCTCCTGCCTCAGCCTCCTGAGTAGCTGGGACCACAGGCACATGCCACCACACCCAGCTAATTTTTGTATTTTTAGTAGAGATGGGGTTTCACCATGTTGGCCAGGATGGTCTCGATCTTCTGACCTCGTGATCTGCCCACCTCAATCTCCCAAAATGCTGGGATTACAGGTGTCAGCCACAGCGCCCAGCCAGGAATCTACTTTTTAAAAACAAATGACAAAATTTCTATAAATGTTAATATATATTTATAATTTTAGGTTAAAATTGATTTCCCCATTTGGGGCAGGTGGGGCTGGGGAGAGGCTGAGGGAGTGAACACAGAAGAAAAATAAAAGAGTAGAAGAAAACAAACATGTTTATAATAAAAATATATGTACCATATCCTATTAATATAGTTTTGTCTATATATTTGCATAATATGTATAGAAAGATGTATAAATGCACAGTTACTGAAATAGTAACAGTGATTTACTCTGGATAATAGAATTATTTTTGCATTTTTCCTTACATATTTTTGTACTTATTTCTCTTTTTTTTTTTTTTTTTTTTTTTTGCGGTGAACCCATGTTATCTTAATAACGTAGAAAAAGATCTGTAAAAATATAAGTTCAAAGTGACCAGAAGAGGCTGGGTGTGGTGGCTCACTCCTGTAATCTCAGCAGTTTGGGAGGCTGAGGCGGGCAGATCACCTGAGGTCAGGAGTTTGAGACCATCCTGACCAACATAGCGAAAACCTATCTCTACTAAAAACACAAAAATTCGTTGGGTATGGTGGTGCATGCCTGTAATCCCAGCTACTCAGGAAGCTGAGGTGGGAGAATCGTTTGAACCCGGGAGGCAGAGGTTGCAGTGAGCCGAGATCGTGCCACTGCACTTCAGCCTGGGCACAGAGTGAGAGTCCATCTCAAAAAGTAAATAAATAAAAATTTTTAAAAAATAATAAACCAAAGTGACTAGAAGATACAATGATTTACAAATTGAAGTGGCAGAGTTTATTCCTGACATAGTGGATAAGGGCACAGCAACTGGAGTCAGAGTGATTTTATTTGAAATTCTGGCTGTAACATTAACAAGGCTATTTAGTGTGAGGCTTAAGAGCAAGGGTTGCCTGGAATTTGAATCCCAGCTCCACCATTTACTGGGTGTGTGACTTTGGGCCAGTCGCTTAACCTTCTATACCTTAGTTTCCTCACCCAGAAAAATGAGGATAATGATACTACTTGCCTCATAAGATTGCAACAAAGATTAAAAGAGTTAACATTAGTTTAATGGTTAGAACAGTGCTATACACATGCTTGCTTTCCCCCCTTTCTTTGCCTTGTTTAGTTTTCATTTATTTTTTTTTTTTGATATTTTGTATTATTTTACCTCTTCTTTTAGCATTTCAACTATATACATTTTTTAAAAACTTTTTCAGTGGTTGCCCTAGGGTTTATAATATAAACTTTTAATTCATCTAAGTCTACTTGCAAATAATACCATTGTGCCTTTTCACATATAGTGCAAGTATCTTATTTAAAATATTTTCAATTCCTTCCTCCCATCCACTGTGACATTTGTTCCGCTTATCAATATGCTCTAATCACTTAGTACATTATTACTACTATTGCTTTAAACAAAAAGTTATCTTTTAGATCAACCAATTCTCTGATGCTCTTCTTTTGTAGATCCAAGTTTTTGACCTATATCCTTTTCCTTCTGCATGAAGAACTTTTAATATTTCTTGCAGAACAAGTCTGCTGGTGAGAAATTCCCTCAGACTGTTTTTCCAAGAGAGTCTATTTCTCCTTCACTTTTGAAGGATAATTTCTCTGGATTTAGAATTCTAAATTGGCAGTTATCTTTTTTTCAGTGATTCAAAGATTTCACCCCATTTGACTTTCACGTGGTTTCTGACAAGAATTCTGCTATAATTCTTACCCTTGTTTCCAGTGGCTCCTAAAACTGTGGCCCCAGCAGTTTCTCACTCTCCAGCTAGTCCACCGGCAATTTCCAACAAGTTGTCAAAGTTACCTCTTACATG
Organism: Theropithecus gelada; assembly: GCF_003255815.1. NCBI lineage: Eukaryota > Metazoa > Chordata > Mammalia > Primates > Cercopithecidae > Theropithecus > Theropithecus gelada. The sequence goes on from NC_037670.1 coordinate 88,546,142, forward strand.
CTTTTTGCAGTCTGTGGCTCCCGTTGCTTCTGTTCCAGGTAAGCAGACCTCTGCTATATTCTCTGTCTCTCTAGATTTTATGGTGATAATTTGTCCTGTACAAGTGCAAGTCATTGATTTTCAGTTTATCCAGCTTTTTCTTGTTGTTAGGCTAGAAGTGGAGACTTCCAAGTTCTTATGTGTTGGAACTGAAACCAGAAGTCTACATACTTGTTTCTAAAACTGTGTTTCTTAAAAACTCTCTGGACCTCAGTTTCAACATTTGTAAACTGGATGTAACAATATCTGCCTTCTATGGTGATTGTGGGGAATAAAGGAGAAAATGTGAAGTGCTTAACACATAATACCCAGTAATGACTGGATAATGGTACCCATCCTCTCCTCTCCCCTGCAATAAAATCACTAGAAGTGTGCAGACCAAAGTAGAAAGACTCCCAGGTAAGAACAAGGTAGAGAAGATTTAGTATCAGAAGGGTATATTTGGGGGAAAAAGGTCTTTACAATCTTTCCTGTCTCTGATTTTCCATAGTTTTCTCACTCCCATTTTCCAAACCTGGTCACTCTTAAGGAGACAGTTAATTAACAGAATATGCAAATTAAAGAGCAGTTATAACACTAATTAACATTTTCATCATAATAGCTAGTCCAGTTCTGTACATGTGTAAATCAAAACATCAGTGTCTCTGCTGCCTACAGAGCTTCACACTGGAAAATTGCAATTACTTTGCTATCAAAGCACAACTGAGAAGCGTGGAAATGGTGGCTTCTGAAAGCCACCTTCATCTAACACAGTGTCCAAATAGGCCGATACCATGCTCTGATAGATGAGCAATGACTTTGAGCTTCATCGTGGCCCATTCTTTTGTTGGCAAGCGCTGGATGGAATGATGACACAATAGCATCCCCTGCAGGACTGAGGTGACAACCCCAGAACTTGAGCGGCGACTTCTTTACCTCTTCCGCCTCCCTCTTTCAGTCCCAGGAAACTAAAGCTGTACCTTTTCAAAGTGTGGACAAATTGGATTTTGCTGTGCTTTGCTGGTTCATAGTCACAACTTGTTGAACAACTCCCCTGAGGACAAAGCAATTGGGTGGCTCCGAATGCTCAGGGAAAGAAGTTGTGTTGGCAAAGAAATTGCTGGCCGGGTGCAGTTGCTCACGCCTGCAATCCCAGCATTTTAGGAGGCCGAGGTGGGTGGATCACGAGGTCAGGAGATTGGAACCATTCTGGCCAACATGGTGAAACCCTGTGTTTACTAAAAATACAAAAATTAGTCAGGTGTGGTGGTGCATGCCTGTAGTCTCAGCCACTTGGGAGGCTGAGGCAGGAGAATTGCTTGAACCAGGGAGGCAGAGGTTACAGTGAGCTGAGATCGCACCACTGCACTCCAGCCTGGCAACAGAGTGAGACTTCATCTAAAAAAAAAAAAAAAAGAAATTACTGTGCCACCCGTAGGAGTTTCTATGCAGCAACATAAGCCATCTTCTCATGCATGCTTTGTGCAGCATTAGCTGAAGATGCACACTTGAATTTATGGGGCTCAGGATGGCTCTCTGTCCCTTTATTATAGATTACATACTGGAAAATCAGGATAGAGCTAGATACTCTAAAAAAAAAAAAAACCCTACAAAATTTTGCCACTATGACCATTTCTTTGCAGGCTGTGATAGACTTGCTTTCTAAACGCTTCCTCCATCTATGCTTTCCAACATTCACTGAAGTTTTCACTCTCCTATGTTTATGTAAATGGGACAAAACTCTTGATTTTTCACTTAATATAAGAAATTACACTAATGTATGGACTTCAAGTTATTTTCCATTTACTTTCTGGTTTGACAGAGTGATACTTCCATTAATTATGGTAATTAAGAATTGTGAACCCCCAAAATATGAGACAGGTCTCAGTTAATTGAAAAAGTTTATTTGCCAAGGTTGAGGACATGCCCATGCCACAGCCTCAGGAAGTTCTGATGACATGTGCCCAAGGTGGTTAGGACACAGCTTGGTTTTCTACATTTTAGGGAGACATGAGACATCAATCAATATACGTAAGAAGTGCATCGGTTCAGTCTGGAAAGGTAGGACAACTTGAAGCAAAGTGGGGAAGACTGGAAGCTGAGGGGGGCTTCCAGGTCACAGATAGGTGAGAGAGGAACGGTTGCATCCTTTTGAGTTTCTGATTACCCTTTCCAAAAGAGGCAATCAGATATGCATCTATCTCAGTGAGCAGAGGGGTGACCTTGAATAGAATGGGAGGCAGATTTGCCCTACGGAGTTCCCAGCTTGACTTTTCCCTTTAGCTTAGTGATTTGGGGGCCCCAAGATTTATTTTCCTTTCACAGAATACTGAGCTATCCATCACATTATTACCAGAACAATAAACTATCAAGTAAGATCAACACTCAGAATTACCTTTATTTAAAGATTATTGGTTCTTGTGAGAAATAACTTCCAACTCAGATGGTTCAAGGAATTACTCATAAAGGTATGAGTAGGGTTAAGGGAAGCTGGGGTACCCAGAGACCAATAACAGTAGGAAACCATCTCTATCTGTAGGGCTGGAGGGGTAAGGGGAGCCCAAGGAGAAGTGGATCCCTGAAGAAGGCTCCCATGTCACCTCTAGCCCTTTCCAGGGCAGGGGGCTGGTGCCATAATTAGAAACATAATTCCCATAATTCCCAAGTGAGGAAGGAAGTTGCTCATTCTCAGGCTCATGCTGCCCAGGGTGGAACCTGAGAGTGAAGACCTCCTTAGATTTTGCAAGAGTATTTTGTTTGCTTCCCCCCAAGTCTCAGCCCTCCTATTGGTCAAAGCCAGCCAGGCCCATGCACACAGGGCAGGGTGGGGTGGCAGTGGGGTGCTCGGTGATGCGTTCTGTGCAGTACAAGGCTTAGAAAAGAAGAGAATATATCTCAGGAGCAGGAAAAAATAATGGAAAATAACAAGCACTGTTATTTTGCAGGCCATGGCAACAATTTCTAGTCTTAGGGCTTTTACAAGATTGCTTTGTTCATATTAGTTTTCAAGGACAGATTTTTGATAAAGGAAGAAAATAAGTTGGTAACAGTCATTCACACACAAAAGCAAGACTGATACTCGTCTGACTACTCTCAATTTCGTATTTTATCAAATTAGATTACTGGAACTAATTTTATGGGAAAAAGGTTCCTCTCCCTCTGTAGAAGGGGAGAAGACGGCATCTCTTTCATGTCTTTCTGAGGTTCCTTTTGTTAATTATGAAGGCGTGCATTTTTAGGGCTGGGCTCTGAAATTCCATTAGTTAGTAGTATAAACAAAACCAGCTAGCTGGTAGGGCTCTGTTTTATTGACAGAAATTGGCAAAAGGGCAAATGAAATTTTACTAATAATCGTGAAATAAGAGCATATAACCTTATTCTTCCATACACACTTGATACACACCTTTTCCTTCCTTCCTTTCTTTCTTTTCTTTCTTTCTTTTTTTTTTTTTTTCAGAAAAACAACACTTTTAACATTTCATAGGAGTCACTCTATGTGTAATGACGAGGAAAGGGCAGCCCAGCACATTCAGGAGCAGAAGCCCGGTGGTGAGCTAAGTGTCCTCTCCACTGGACCACTCAGCCCGCAGACCCTCCTTGCTGTCTGAGGAGCCCATTCACAAGGACAGACTGCCATGGCCCCTGGGAGTCCTACCAGGCTGATTGAACGTCAAGTGATAAATCAGAGAATACCAAGCATCTACTGTGCAACTATTCTATGCATTTCATTGGACACAATTTTGAAATACAGAGATAACTCAAAAGGAAATGCTTTTAGAGCAAAGCTCTTTTGTATAAAATCAGCCTTGGTTCAGACATTGCTGCCGAGAATTTTAGTCTCTTCAGTTAGGGTGGCAAGAGCTAAGAAAAAAAAATCTGGAAGGTATTGAGTAGTTATCTATGTCAGGCACTGTTAGGTCTATTTTAAGTATTAGCTCACTTAAGGTTATCACAGCCCTGTAAAGCAGTCCCAACTTTTAGTCTTTTTTTTTTTTTTTTTTTTTGAGAGGGTGACTTGCTCTCTTGCCCAAAGTGAAGTGCAGTGGTGCGACCTCCACTTCCCAGGTTCAAGTGATTCTCCTGCTTCAGCCTCTCCAGTAGGTGAGATTATGGGCACCTGCCACCACGCCCAGCTGATTTTTGTATTTTTGATGGAGATGGGGTTTCACCATGTTGGCCAGGCTGGTCTCGAATCCCTGACCTTAAATGCTCTGTCTGCCTTGGCCTCCCAAACCACTGCACCTGGCCTAATCTTTTTTTTTTTTTTAAGATGTAGAAAAGAGGATCCCAGAGCTCCTGAGGGTAAAGCTGGAATAGGAATCCAGCCTCTCTGCCTCCAGTGCCCCTGGTCTTAACCAAGCCACAAGCCTCTTGGAGAAGATGAGGCTGCTCATCTGCCATCCAAAACCCATTTCGTTTGGGTTTTGTTTTGTTTTTGTTTTTGTCTGTTAGTTTGAGACAGGGTCTCACTTTGTCAGCCAAGCTGGAGTGCAGTGATGCCATCATAGTTCACTGTAGCCTGGAATTCAGGGGCTCAAGTGGTCTTCCTGCTTCAGCCTCCTGAGCAGTTGGGACTACCAGCACATGACACAGCACCTGCCTTTTTTTTTTTTTTTTTTTTTTAAGAGACAGAGTCTCACTGTATTGACCAGGCTGGTCTCAAACTCCTGGCCTTGAACAGTCATCCCACCTTGGCCTCCCAAAGTGCTGCGATTACAGCCATGAGCTTTTTTTTTTTTTTTTTAATTTAAAAAAGTATTTAGGAAAAGATGTTTGTACACATAAATGTAAAGACCATTATTAAGGGATGTTGGGACAATGAAAAGCTTCTGTGCAAACTGTAAAGTTTCCCTGATTTTACTTCTAGTGGAAGTCAAACATACAACCTTTCCCATTTTGTCTGTGAAGCATCTGTTAAAAACAGAGAGAGAGAGAGACTGGAGGGAATAACTGTTGATGGAGGAACTCCTTTCAGGTGCTAGGGATTCAATTCAGGAACGAGCAGGATAGACATGATTCATCCACATGCAGCGTCTCTGAAACTAGGAAGATGTTTCCAAAATACTAATGAAAAAAAGGCAGGTCACACAATGGTATGTACAGTATAAGCATGTTGGGATTTTAAAAAAGAAAAACCTGGGTGTTGGTAAATGGAGGCTTATTTATCAAGATGTTCTCTTTATGTGGTAAAATGGAGAGGATTTTAGCTTTATTCAAGTTGCTTATACATAATATCTAAATTCCCTAGAATATATTGATGATTATGAACTCTCAAGACAAGAACTGGGTCTCATTCTTCTTTGTAATTGCAGTGCCCAGACTGGTGCCAGGTACAAATGGGCACTCACTCAGAAGTGGTTATTGACCCAGAGAATGGTCTGCAATATTCAATGACCACAGGCTCAAATGGCACATTCCTCAGTCCCGTTTGATTGCAGCCAAGTTTTAGACAATATCAACTGCGTTTATTTTACTGACTGATTCTAGTGTGCTGGGAGGGTTAATTGTCACACCCAAGTAGAAACATAAAAGCAAATTCCTATCAGTACATGAGGCCCCCGATTGGGTTAAATCTTGATATGACTCAGGTTGGTAGCTAGAGTTTGGGGATCTTTGCCCTTCACACTGCAGTGACTGTTAAATTCTGCTGAGATGTGCTAGATATCCTGAAGAAGTGGAGATTGTGTTGGACTAATAGAAATGTTAATAGATTTTGTTGCATTGTTGAGTTCCTCAAATTATGCTATTAGGTATAAAACATTATTTAGAAATTGTTAAAATGCATAATTTTGGTCCATTGCTTTTCTATTATCCATACCCATAATTTGTATTATGGATTTGTTTTGTTCATGTGCAGGCTCTTTAGACCTTGGGAACAGGAAAGAACAAAGTGTTATGTATGCATTTGCTGGTATGTGAAGGGCTGTGAAATGTAGTGCTGGCTTCGACAGATAAGCCAGTCAATTTAAGTTATATTAAATGAACTCACTTTAAAATAGAGCTATAATTTCAGCCTGGTTGGAAATGGGCAGGGATGATAGGGTGAAATTTAAAGTCTATAACAATTTCTTTTTAGGGCATGATTTTCCAGATTTGGGTTGGGAGGCAACACATGATGATCTATTATAGTCAGTGCTTAGGGGGGTTAAAATAGAATCTCAGTCATTTACATCCATCCCAGACTTTCTCTTTCCCAAATCAGGTCTTACCTCATGTTCTTTTATATCTAATTCTTACAAGCTTTTATAAAGCTCTTTGTTTTTAAACTTTTTATTAACTTGTGATCTGCAAACAGAAAAAAAATGTACAAACAATAAGTGTACAGTTCAATTAATTAACTCAAAGCAAACACACGTATGTAACTACCACCCGGGTCAAAACATAGAACGTTACTGGTACTGCATGAGCCCCTCCGACCTCCTCACAATCACTGGCCCCTTTATTTCTCCCCAAAGATAACGACTCTTCTGACTTCTATACCACAGAATACTTTTGCCTGATTTTGAATATAAATTTATTCATCATGTGGTTATGTGTGGCTGTAGATCATTCATTTAATTGCTGAATAGTATGCTCCTATTGATGGGCATTTGACTTATTTTCAGTTTGGGGGCATTATGATCCTTCCGCTTTGAACAATTCTGTTCATGTCTTGATTTACATATGCACACTTTTCTGTTGGATATATATCTAGAAATAAAAGTGCAGGATCATATTGTATGTTTGTATTCAACATAACAGTGTGATACTAACCAGTTTTCCAAAGTGGTTAAGCTCTTTATACTTTGTCAGTAGTATATAAACATTCCCATAGTGCTACATTCCTACTAATACTTGGTCTTGTCCATATTTTTAATTTTAACTATTCTGGTGCGTTTGTTCTAGTATTTTGTTGTCAGTTGAATTTGCATTTTCTGGATAATTAAGGAGGTTGAACACCATTTAATATGTATATTGGCTACTTCTTGGAGTCTCCTGCCCATTTCTTCTGTTGGGTGATTTGCCTGGTTTATTGTTTTGTAGGATTCTTCATGTTCTGTATATGTTATTTGTGTTGCGTATAAGTCCTCTTACTATGTGGTTCCTCTTCACTCCTCATAGTCCTTTTTGATAAACCAAAGTTCTTAATTTTAATGTAGTTCCATTTATCAATATTTTCATTTGTTGTTATTGTTCTTTATGTCCTGTTAAAGACATCTTTGATTGCCCCAAATCAAGAAAGTATTTTTCAACATCAGCTTCTAAAAGCTGTATCAGTTCACCTTTTACATTTAGTTCTATGTGCTACTTGGAATTGATTTGAGAGTATGATGTGAGGTTGGATTTTGGAAGCTTTACCAGGCTTTGGAGCTCCCACAGTTAAACAGAACTTTGCTTTCTATCATTTACAATTTTCATTTTAAGCAGAACTTTGCTATCATTTAGAATTTTCATTTTATACCTGATAAATGAGAATTTTAGATGTATTTACAAAGATTTTTGAATCATATATGACTCTTATGTATTCATAAAAAGAAAAATATAAGCAATTAATTGGTTAGAGTGTGGATATCCACTGCCTGACCCTGTAATTCCCCTTCCATGCTTTTCAGTCCTGCTCTGTGCTCCAGGAGGCTGACCTGCATGGACCCTATGAAAAGGCTTCTGGCCTTTTGGTTTCTGGTTGGTTCAACCAGTGGAGAGCAACAGAGGGCAATCAGAGGATGGAAAGTCTGTAAAGGTGGGGTATTTATTCTCCCAGCTTCCTCCCTTCCAGGTCTTTTCCTTCTACCAAAGGCTACAGCTACCCCTCTATACAGTTACCTTCTTGCGGGTCTAGTAAGTATTCCTTCTCCTTGACCCGTGAAGTGAAGGAGTAGTAACTGCTCCCTGCTCTGCTGGCCCAAAGGTACTCCACTCTCCTTTTCTGATTGTCTTAAACCCTTCACCCAGTGGCTGGATGGATCCAGCACGCTGCCGCCTTCCAGCATGTCCACAGTATTTCCATCTTCAATAACAGCAAAGCCTTATTTCAAGCAGCCAGCAGGGAAGCAACTGCCTACCATAAGAATATGGCGGGAAAGATACAGCAAGGCTCAGAATATTGACAACTAACAACAGCCCCACACTCATAATGTCCTTGAACATGTAGGACAACTTCTGATCCCAGAGTCACAGGGCAGATTCTGAGGAGTTGGTAAGTGCCATTAAACAGAATGAGTACATTTTCCCCATCACTAACAGTTCTCAAGCACCACACTTGAAAATTGCTCTAATCTCAGTCCAGAGACTGGCCCAGCTATATGGGTTTTAACAAACCTCCATGTGATCCTTATACATACTCAAGTTTATAAAGCACAGATATACACTATTTTGGAAGTTGGAGGATCTATGGTGATCTCCATATTTGCCACTGGATTATATTACTGGATATTAAAAATACATATTCATTTTTACACATCATATGTTACAAAGATGTGTAAAGTTCATCATTTTCTCCTCTCCATTCCCACTCTTTGAAGGGAAGCAAATTTAATAGTGTGACATGAATTCATTCACACCAATCTATGTTCATTCACACATATACAAACATATATACTCCTAGCTGTGTTTTTTCCTTTTCATTCCTTCCATTTTTGTTGTTGATGTTAAAAAAATGAGATCACATCCCAATACACAATATTGCTTTGCAATCTGTCTTTTTCACTTAATGTATCATGGATATCCCTTCAGGTCAGCACATGTAGTTCTAACTTCTTTTCTTTAGAAGTTGTAGGATGTTCCAAAAAACGAATGCTACATGTTTTATCCAATCATTTTTCTATTGATTGACATTCAGTATGTTTTCTGTTTTTCACAGAGGCTAAATTAGAGGGCTCCCACTGTGAAAATAATTTTTTTGGCCTTGAATGTGAATCATAGACTGAATTTAAAACTAAAAAGCCTGATATTTGAGAGTATTTTTGTGCATAAACAAGGGTCTCGAAAGACACATAGCTCAGATTGCCTGAACTATTCAAGCAAGGCTTCTCTGTTTTCTTTTCTTTTCTTTTTCTTTCTTTTTTTTTTTTTTGAGATAGAGTCTCGTTCTGTCACCCAGGCTGGAGTGCAATGATGCGATCTTGGCTCACTGCAACTTTGCCTCCCGGGTTCCAGTAATTCTCCTGCCTCAGCCTCCCAGGTAGCTGGGATTACAGGCACACACCACCATGCCTGGCTAATTTTTGTATTTTTAGTTGAGACAGGGTTTCACCATGTTGGCCAGGCTGGTCTGGAACTCCTGACCTCAAGTGATGTGCCCACCTTGGCTTCCCAAAGCGCTGGGATTACAGGCATCAGCCGCCACACCCAGCCCATCTCTGTTTCAAGCATTCAGCAAACACTTGTCAGCTGTCTTCTAGGTGCAGGCTTTGTGCCAGTTGCTGAGAATGAGATCGTGAACAAGACAAACATGATCTTGATCCTCATGGAACTTGCTTCCTGTTGGAGTGACATGTAGGCACAAAAGGCAGCTGTAATGCAGTGTGATTGATGTCAACAGAGGTGCCAGGGAAGGTGCTATAGAGAAGGGGCACCTAACCAGCTCTAGGAGTATCCCAAAAGGTTTCCTGGAAGAGAAACCAAGTAAGCTATGACATGTCAATTGAATAGAAGTTAGTCGGATGAAGGAGGAGTGGTGTTCAAAATTGAGCATGGTGAATTTGGAGAATTTGTGAGTCGCATGAGGGAAGGAGAGATAAAGCTGGAGGAATAAAGAGGATCCTAGTCATGAAGCCACCACTTGAAGATTTCAACTTTTTCTTTTATTCACCACATCCCATGGGAATATGATTCTCACAGGAAATGCAGACTTGGCTGAAGACAGATTACGTGTTTCAAGGACCTGTGCACAGTTGTCAAGTGTAAGTTAAATTGTTTGGGGAAAGACAAAGAAAATGTGGGAACCATGTGTCTGTGAAGGGACTACATGAATGAGACAGAGGCTGTAGCAGCTGCCATCAGTAAAAGATGATGAAAGAGCTTTCTGGGAAGTCTTTTTTGTTTGTTTGTTTTGTAAAACCCTTAAGCCACCACTTTATGGACAACCACAGTAAAAGGGCTCTGGTGTTTCTCAAGACTTCTTAATTAGATCACTGTTTGTTTGAATGAGACACTGCATTGAGCATGGGCCAGGAGGGTGACAGTTATATTTGAGTTACACGTCTGCTATATCATTAACCCTGATCACAAATCTTTTCAGTAGCCTGAAGGCCAAGTGCCAGGGCAGGAAGCCATGAAGTAACAAGGACTACACCTATAATCCAAGGAGTGTTCTTCCCATTTCATCCTCACTATCTCCTGTCCATGAGATAACATACCTCATGTTGGTATCTGCCCTCCTTCCACTCCCAGATGTCAATGACATGGCTGTATGCATGTCATACAGTGTGACTGTTTCCATGACAGCACGTAGGACAGTTACACCCTCTCCCTCTTCTCATGTGTATCTCTAAAAAATTGGCCGGAGTCATCTAATTCCATGCTGCACTTCTCAGAATTCTGAGTGCAGCCTCTTAAAAGGTCTTTCTTTCCTATTTTTAGCTAATATGTGTTCACAATAATGCATTCAAGCCTTATAGAAGGATGTACAGTATACTGTAGGAGGTCCAGTGCTCACTCCACCCCACCCTACTCTCAGAGGTAACCAATTTGATGTATATCTTTCTAGATTTTTTTCTACACATGTATACAATATACGTCATGTATAACAAAACTGAGATTTTACTATACACTTCATAAGGTAATTGCTTTTCTTAAAACAGCATATCAAGGATATCTTTCCGTATCAGTACATGTAGAACTTTTTCTTTTTAACTACTAGACCTAGTATACATGGACCATAATTTAATCCATCCTCTGTTAATGTACATGTGGTTTATTTTCAACTTTTTCTGTACACAGGTTTATGGAGATGTAGATATATCAATGTGTATGGATGTGATCTATTCTACAGGATAAGTTCCTTGTAATGAAGTTAATGCCCCAAAGGAATACATTTTAAAACCTTTCCATACATTCTTGCCCAAACTACATATTTCCAGTAAATTTCTTTTATTTGTGTCTTGTGAGGACTTCCTCACGCCAATGTTATAGCAGATTTTCCCAAATTTTGTATTATAGTTTGCTTTTATAATGCTGATAATTTTTATGCAGGGATCAGCAAGTATACTATCTTTGTAAATAAAGTGTTATTGGAAATAGCTATACCTATTGGTTTACATATTGTTGATAACTGCTTTTGTGCTACAACAGCCGAGGTAAATACTTGACAGAAATTATATTGCCCCCAAAGCTGAAAAGATTTACCATCTGATCCCTTCTAGAAGATGTTGTCCAACTAATGCTTAGAATTTATTTTATTGTTTATTTGTTTTTGTGAGGCAGGAACTTAACTTCATCTTCTCAGTTGACATAAAACCAATGTCATAAAATGACATAAAACCAATGAAAGGTTCCTCTTTTTCCTACTGATATAAAATGAGTCATCTAACAAATTCTGCTTCAGGCTGTATTCTGATTCAATGATTAATTGGTCTTTTTGTCAATCAGTGCCACGCATGTCATTTCTTCAGTTTTATAGTTTTTTCTCCAATAGTTTTATAGTTTAAGTGTTTATGTTTGGTAGATTAAGTCCTTAAAGACTTTTGTGTTTTTTCATTCTCTCTTTCAGATGAATTTTAGAATCTGCTTGTAAAGATCTCAATGGGGTTTGTAATCAGTATTTTATTTACTTTAATTTGAGAGAGAATTGAAATCTTTACAATATTTTATGACACTGACTGTATCCTCATGGCCTCACCCATACTAGATATTATTTTTTTCACCTTTGCCAATGGGCAGATAATAAGGGTTTTAATCTGATAATCTACACTGGATAAAGTAGGTATTTTTAGCTTAATGTTGATTTTTTTCTCAGTTTTTTCTTACTATATGTTAAAATGACATAACACTGCAATTAATAAAATATGTAAAACAAGAATTTTGCCACATTGCCAGTCATGCAGTTTCCTATCCTGCAAAAAGCAGTTTTAAGGATTGGTCAATTGAAAGACATCGATCCCTAAAACAAGATCTTTAGCAAACATCCTCCCTATTGACTCAACATTGCTGCTCCAAAAGGTTCCATCATTATTTCTGTTGCCTACATTAATTTTTAATCAGCAACATGTTGAGTGAACAAGTACAAATAATCCTCTCCTTATACAAGCAAGCCCCACGAAGGACAGCAGAGAGTGGCTTCATTCCCAACTTCTCTCTATCTCACTTGGAATAACTAGCCCTGCTTCCCTGCTCTCTTGAGCTTCCATCAGCCTCAGCATGGGGAGTGTCTCTGATTGGATTCCCCAATAAACAGCTTCTGGATGGAGATTTGAGGTCAGGAAGTTCGCTGGGGAGTGCTCTTGTGATTGGAGAGAGAAAAATTGAACTACTATACAATCACAGAAAAGGCCCCCACAGTCCTGTCTCACATTCTGGAGAATTGTCCCAAATTAGGACAAGGGGTCCAAATTAGGACTTGGTCTTTATACCTCTGCACTGAGGAGACTTGGGTGGGGGCTGCCACTAGAGAGGGGATTGACCTTGAGTGAACCAGCTGTCCTCAGCTGAGGGTAATTCTGAGAGGGAGACTCAGCCCCAGGACTTAGGGAAGTGAGTGCCTCACACCTGAAGAGGAAATCTGGGCAGCACACCACAGCATCCACTACAGGGAGCTCTTCACCTTTCCTCCTGCGACTCAGCTTACCTGTGAGCTGAAAACTCAACAACTTTTGGGTGCATTGATTAGCTCTGGTACTTAGCCTTTCATGTAAATCTCTCGTGTCACATGCAGGTAACATTTTATTTCTCCTATAAGCCAAATAGCAAGGAAAAAAGGCTGCAGAATTATGTTTTTACCAAAATCTCAAAATATGTTATTAAAATAAATGGGGAAAATATAATCACTTTTTTTTAAAAAAAAAGAAAACCTTATATAGTCAGTGAACTAGCATATTCTTTTGTCACTTTTTTTAAACATACAGCAAATGAAAACGTTTACAGATTACAAGGACATTTTGCAATAAATCAAATAATATATTGTAAAATGATTCCTGTGGTCTTCAGTAATAATAACAACATCAATAGCCATAATGGCTATCATTTGTATGGTGCTTTAGTGCTTACAGAATACTTTCAGATCACCAACTTGCTTGAGTCTTAAGAGAGGCAGAAATGATTATGAAGAATTGAGGCTTACAGAGGCCAGGTAACCCATGCCTCAGTCCAGCACCAGCAATAGCTCATGGCCGCAGCAGGTCTGGTTTGTCTCTGGAGTCCTCCTACCTCCCCTTCCTCAATCTTCTCCCCAGCTCCACTCTGCCCTCGCCCATGCTCATTCTCCGTTGTCCGACCTCAAACACCCAGACTCCCTAGCCAAGATCCCTCCCTGGGAAGGACCCATGTCCTGCTTTATCTGTGTCTATGCATTAAAATCTGCTCTCAGATGGCTGTCCCTGGGAAAGGGACTCATAAACTATTCACACCAAGCTATTAATGTTCAACAATGATGAATAAACTGCCCTCTATCCCCACCCAGGTATATGTTATCTGCATTTTAACAGGACCATACGGTGTTGAAGTATGAAGCAGGTGAATTAGAAAGATATTTTGGAGAGGGCCTTCCCACTTGCCCCCTCCTCACCCCATTCATGTTATTTTACTGCTCTACCTGTGAAGCATTAATCATACAGAGCACCGGACTTGGAGTCAAAAGAATTGAATTTGAGTCCCTGCTGTTGGACAGGTACTTAACTTTGCTGTCCTCAGCCTCCTTACCTCTGAAATATGAAGATTGGATTAATGTTTCACTTTGCAAGGTGACTGGAGTGATCAATGACACAAAAATCTCAGCATTACCTAAAACAGAAATTTTGTCAAAGCTCCGGGACTAGAGGAACTTGTACTGGAGATGGTGCAAGAATGAGACCAAGATCTCACTGCCCCATGGACCTCACACCACCAGCCACTGGGGTCCCAGGAGGCTCTCCTGAAACACGTGAGCTGCAAGGCTGAGCTGAGCTCTGCCATTAGCTGCTACTAGACACGTTGTCTTCCCTGTACTACCGCTGTTTTTACATGTTTTACTTTGGCTTGTCCTTGAGTATGTAACAGAGATGATGTCATTGAAATACCTCGTTAGGCATATCTCGTCTCAGCAATTTAGTTTTGAACGCCCCCTCCACCATTAATGCTGTTTTATGGTTCTAGGAAAGGAGAAGGTGATTACTGCCCAGAACAAAGAAGGTTGGAAAAAAGAGGAGATATGGTATAGAGGTATCAGGTGGAAAGGACAAGTAGAGGCCCTTTTGCCAGACAGAAAACAAAATATAGACATGATAAGACTATGGTTCAAATGCTGCTACTCTTTGGGGTTAGCTCAGTGTGTATGGGGAATGGAGGAGAAGTGAGAATATAGAAAACCCAGAAAAGGGGAAGGGATTTGTAGGATGCTGTTCTCCAACACAGGGGTCCAGAGTAGAAAAGAAATGGCACTATAGAATATTTGGCTGGATAGAAGGATAAGACAATTCCCTCTGCTTTCCTGTGTGTATGGAAGGGGAGGTAGCTCAGAGTGCTGGCTGGCACACATGTGCTCAGTTGAAGGGCACACTGTCCCTCTAGCTGAGGATTGAGAGTAGGTGTTCAACCTCTTAGATGGATGTGATTCACAGTCAGAGATCAGTGGACCAACAGCATAATGAGAGGCAACGTGAAGGCCCAGTTAGACAGGACACATTGTGTTTGGACCACCCTGAGAGAAGGGATCACAGTCAAGAGCACTTCAACAGTGGGTAGAGTGAGGGCAGAGGCTACTGCTGCCCAGACACGAGTGGCAATAAATTGCTGCTTCTTTGGGGGTAAGAAGTCCCTGGAGGGCAACGCTTAGGTCAAAAGTCCTTCCCCCGGCACCAGAATCTAAGTGCTTCTCCTTGCGCTTAGATTATATGTTGGAAAAAGGAAGGGAAACTTTTGAAGGAGAGAAACAATCCAGACATAGAGTTTGAAATTTAAATTGATTATATACCTAAAATGAGTCAGAGGAGATTGAGTTACATTTAATTGGTAAGTTTAACTCTTCTCACCACCAATGTGAAAGGTACCTTGCAAGAAAATTCAGTTCCACAAGGTTGGAATAAAAAAAGTTACTTTTTTCAATACATATAATAGATAGTGATCAAATCAGGGTAATTAGCATATCCATCATCTCAAACATTTATCATTCCTTTGTGTTAAGAACATTCAATATCCTCCTTCTAGCAATTTGAAACTCTATGTTATTGTTAACTCTAGTCATCCTGCAGTGCTATAGACCATGACAACTTAATCCCAAGGAAAGTTGCTTTCAAAAAAATTTTTTTGAGATATGGTATGAACCACAAATAAATGTCTGTACTATAAATGAAATAAATGTCCACCTTTAACATTCCGGCAAATCCCAATCTTAGAAAATGTCATGTTAACAATGTAGAAGACAATTTTTAGTTCTCTAGTATAAGTTGTTCCTCTAGAGCAACTGCATTGTAATCTTTCAGGATGTAATTATTATTCATCATTCTATTATGAAAAACTATCAACCAAGGCTGCTAGGGACTGATACCAGAGACAAGGTTTGACAATTTCCAACAAGTTAATGATTTTTAAAGTTCCTTCTATCTCTTGATCCTTGTGGAACACTGACATCGATTTTGGCATTATGAAGAAGTGGCCTGGGAAGTGGCTGTCTTTCCCACTTACTGCCTCCCCTCACCCTTTAGTAGCTGAGATGTGGGAGGATGAATGCTACGTCAATGGGGAAACATTCTACAGTTATGCGTAGGTAAACAGTTACACCGAAGTCATTTCTCCTTGATAAGAACAGATGCAACAGGAATTTAAAGCCATGACCCCATTCAGATCTTTCAAAGATATTAATTGCCAACTTTGTTAGAGAGATCCCGTAATCTGGAACTCAGAGGCTGTAGGTCATCAATGTGGTAGGTGCTGTGAGTGACGGACAAGTCAGCGTTTTCATCTTTATTGGCCCTTTCTTTCTCTATTGAATCCGTAGGACTCTAGATTTCTAAAGGCCAGGTTGATGCTGTAACTAAATTAGCTATTGAAATCCCTTTTTGTAAAACCATCCCTAATTAATGGTATGACAACATACTCACCTATTTGCTATGTCTTAGTGGAGGGAGAGAACAACAATTTAGTGAGCACTCACTATATGCCAGGTATTTTGTCAAGTATCTTATTCATTTCCTCATTTAATTCTAGCAGTTGTACAAGGTTGTATTCTTCATGTTTTCAGAAGCTGAAACTAAGGGAGAGAGAGAATGTGACTTGGCTGAGATCATCCGAGTAGTAAGTGATGGAGCAAGAATATAACTCCTGTTATAAGAAAGTTCCTATTCTTTCTTCTATTCCATACTTCTTTGATAGGAGCTGATTTTCTCACTATTCTGTGGTTTCCTTAACTATTTATGGTATAAATTTATGTGCATCTTCCTTTCTCTTTGATGGCAGCCTTACTGATACATTTGCCTGAATACAGTTGTGTAACTGTCTCGTGTACATGCAGGAGACACAGGAACGACTGCCATTTTGTGGACACACAGGATAGTAATGAGTGGAGAATCCGTGACTGTGAGATCCAGTTGAGTAAAATTCAAGAACTAAGATGATGCAAACAAATTAGAAATGCTAAATAAAATATATAATGTTGAAAGTGTAAAATAGAGCTCACAAAAATAATAACAGTACCAGAAATTAAAATTAAAACTAAAAACTCAAAGATCTAAGCAACTGTGCTCATGCTTCAGCCTGTCTAAGATAGTACCAGGAATAAGTTCAAGTAAACTAGAAACTTAGATTTTAATGCTTACATGAGGGTGATAAATTAGGCCTCCAGCCCAGGCAAAGTGGGAAGGTGGAACTGATCTTTCAGCATAAGTACAAATAGCCCTCAAATGGTGGTTTATTACACATATAACAAATAATGAAAGGATGGACTAGAAAAAACTATGTCCATGGCTTAGCTTGCCTGTCCATGCCTGTGCTGTAAAAGTGGGCAGGGTGTCTTCATAGGGAACTAAAACCCTAGTTGTACATGATGGTGGTTTGGGAGTTAGATTCTATTACCCCTATAATCCAAAAGTCACCAAGCCAAGAAATTAATATGAAACAGTTGGTGATTCCCCTGGCACACTTGGCAAATATAAACACAAAGCTGCTCTGAAGGAACACTCCCACAATCCAAGTTATATGGAGTTTCCACAGGGAAGCAGAACAAGCAAGATAGGTGGGTACGCTTACTATACTGAGGTAGAAAGGGCTCAAGGACCTTCTGAAGAGAAATTCAGAAACTAGAAGAAAGATTCAAATAAATTATTCAACATGCAGCATAGATTTTAAAAAATAGATGGGAAATAGAGGTTAAAAGATTTGGAACATAGAATAAGAAAGTTTACTCAATAGAATTTAAAGAACAAAAGAATATGGAAAGTAAGGGAGAGACAACATTTAAAGAGGTGGCTGTGAGTAGATAAAAGGCATACATTCATATATTTAAAACCACAATAAATCCCTACAAGGATAGTAAAAAGAAATCCCACATCTGAACACATCATCATTCTGAAATTCAGGCCACCAAGACAAAAATAAATTCTTAAAATCAACCATAGAGGAAAAGATGAAAAGCAACCATAGTGGAAAGATAAAAAAGATAGAAAACCAGTTATGAATGACGATAGACTTCTCAAGATCAACAATGGAGGCTGGGAGTCATTGAAATACTAGTTTCAGCGTGTTAACAGAAAATTGGAGGTGTAGAACACTGTATGCAGCTAAAGTGTCATTCAAGAGTCAGGGTGAAAAACATATATTTGCAGAAATGACTAAAAAAGTTTAGCATTTAAAGACCTTATCTTGAAGACCTACTGGAGAATGTACTCCAGGAAGAAGGAATTTGAACCCAGAAGGAAGGAATACATTGAAAGAAGTAATAATGGGCCGGGCGCGGTGGCTCAAGCCTGTAATCCCAGCACTTTGGGAGGCCGAGACGGGCGGATCACGAGGTCAGGAGATCGAGACCATCCTGGCCTACACGGTGAAACCCCGTCTCTACTACAAAATACAAAAAACTAGCCGGGCGAACTTGCTGGCATGCGCCTGTAATCCCAGCTACTTGGGAGGCTGAGGAAGGAGAATCACTTGAACCCGGGAGGCCAAGATCGCGCCATTGCACTCCAGCTTGGGCAACAAGAGCAAAACTCCGTCTCTAAATAAATAAATAATAGAAAGAAGTAATAATGAACAACAAACAACAAAACATTGGTAAACATGTGTAAATATAAACAAACATTGACTATACATTCAAAAAATAATGCCCTTCTAGCTTGGGACGGCAAACAAACAAAATGTCTAGGATGGGTCATTGTTGTTGAACAGATTTTAATGTCCTTACTTTGTTTAGGTAGAAAATACAGTATCCAAACTAGCAGAGATATGAAGAGGAATTAGGAAATTTGATTTATTCAATAGAAGGCAAGAAAAAGAAAAAAAGAAGAAAAAAAAGCATGGCAAAGAGAAAGAACAAAATAAGGTGTAGAAATAGATCTATAGCTATTCAGTAATCATAATAAATGTAAATAGTCTAAATTTATTAGTTAAGAGAACTTTTTGTTTACATTTTTCAAATAACTATATTGTTTTACACAAGATACAACTAGAACTTAGTGGCTCCTAAAGGTTGAAGGTGAATAGATAAAAGAAATAGGTAAATATCAATTTTTTTAAAGCTAGCATAGCTGTTATGAGTATTAGACACGCTAGACTTCTAGACTCATTTTTGAGACTAAGAAGGGTTGGTACATGATGATAAGGATCCCAGGTCTTTCTGACACCAAAGGCTACATCTTAGCAATTCTCGGTGCTGCCTCTCTCCCTTGTGACCATAGTGCATGATGTCACACAATTATTTAAAATACCTGTGGGTAAAAAGATATAACTCAAGGAACACTGGTATATAGTCAGAGTGGACTGGGTTAAAGTTCCAGCCTCGGCAACCATCATGTTCGTTGTCTTGTTTCACTTTACCTTTCTGTGCCTCAGTTTCCTCATCTGTAAAATGTGGCCAGTGTATCTGCCTCTCATGGTTTGAGTGATAATTAAAATAATTAAATAAAGGGCCAATTTATACTAGTTTCTAAATAAATGTTAGTTCCCTTAAACCCTATTTCTTATCACCAAACAAAACCTGCAAAACTTACTTGTAACTTCAGAAGGCAAATAGCTATTTAGGATTTCAAGCAGAAAACATTTTTCTTATGAAGAGTTAATTATCCTTGAAATTAAATATTTATGCATTCATAGAACCAATGTATTTATAATGTTACAATATGAAAGTGGCTGGTCTAGAAATTATAAGACGTTCTTAATGTCTTCACAGCTGATGTTTCTCCATCATGGGAATATTTTTACATTACCTTTTACAATTATCTAACTGGAATAATGTACTGTAAGGTCACTTAGGAAAATAGCATGCAGTTGAAAATTTATATTCAGGTGTGTAAATGCTGACTGCTGGTTGAGATGCTCACTTGCAAGCAGCTTGACACTCAAGCATGTTTTCCCTTAAAACAAGATCATAAAGGGCAGTTTGTTTCCCAAGTTGGGTGACCAACTTGTCCAGGTTTGCCTGAAACAGAGAGATTTCTCAGGATGTAAGACTTACAATGCTAAGCCTAGGACAGTCCTGGGACAACCAAAATGGTTGGTCACCTCACCAGGCCAACACCCCAAAACTGATCTGCCTGCTTCAGCCACTGCTGCTTCATCAGAACCCTGCTCTGCCAGGAACCAAAGTTCCTCCTGTTGTACAGCTGGGCACAAACTTGATCTCTGACAGTCACCTGAGCCCCTGGGGATAAATAGCTCTGGGGTCTGTGTGGGGAGAGAAAATAAGCATTTCTTCTCTGTTACATTTTATTCCTTAGACCCCAATGTGCCATATCCTATGCCTAGAAAACACATCTTTCAAAAACATGTTATTTTTAGCTCTTATCATGTGCTCTCCTTTTACTGTTGCCCAAAATGAACCTCCCATGTTCAAGGTGGAGGTATACGCAGCAAAAGAGGATCAGATGCTGTCATATCCCCTCCACCGTCCTTATTGTCTCATTCCACCACCCACACATATCAACTCAGACAACAGATGCTCACTCTGAGATGCATGGTCCATCACCACTTCCCCAGACAGTCATTTCAGAATCCCAGTTGGAGCTTGATTAAGCACCGCACAGCCATTTTTCTAGGAATATGATGTTGTTAATAATGACCTTGACATCCACAAAAGTAAAGAGCAGGCTATTGAACAACTGCCATCCACCAAGGTCCAATTCAAATGACACTTCCCATTCCTCACATACACTGGTGGAAATTATTTCAGCCTCCCCTGTTCTCCCATAGCACTTACTTTATGCTTCTATTTAAACATTGATCATGATCTGCCTCGCATTACAGTTCCTTAAGCATGTGTCTATCTCCTTTATAAATTGTTAGGTCTTTAAGAGCGGGGAAGCTGTCTCACTCATCTTATATTACCCCTAGAACCCAGCAGAGTACCAGTCACAGAGAGACTATTCAATGAATATTTCGGAAATTGATAACATCCTTGGGACTCTAGAAACCCATTAGAGATCAGCTGGTTGCATTTTAACCTGATCAATAATCCAGTCTGTTAGAAAGAGTGACTATATTAAATATGTTCTGCCAACATTGCTTATTCTTGCGTTAAATTTCACAGACCAGTTAATTCAGTAGGCCGTTATGGTTTGAAAAGACTTGGCAGTGACAGAAAAGACACAGGTATTAGAATAAATAAAATTCAAATTATTCTAGGCAACCTTTAATTGAAAACTTATTTGAATGATGTTATTCTCTCTAATAGATAATTCCCAAATAGTAAGGTGTTATTTAGTGAGAAGAAAGGGTAAAATGTGACTTTTATATTCTATAGAAAGATTCTCATTTCAACTTAAATTGCTTCATAATACCATAGCAAAGCGGCCAAAATAATGAGTGAAGTCAAATTTCAGATAAATACACTGAACAAATCAAGTTTAAAATTCAATTAACTTCTGGAAAAGTAAAGAATTCTGAAATTAGGAATACATTGGGAATCAAAGGAATCCATGTCTTATAGATAAAACGGTTTGGGAAAAAAAAACAAATTCTTTATGTTTAAATATCAAAATAGTTTACCCAAGGACATAAACAGTTATAAAATATATCCCCCAAATACAGCCAATACATTAGTATGCAATATAAGTGGTAACAATTGGTGAAAACTCCAAAATCATCACCAAATTCAAAGCCACAAAAAAATTATCAGTGACCCAAAAAACATTTCACAGAATTTTGGTACTTCAATATTCAAGACTTTTTGGAAAAAAAAAATTTTTAAGAACTTGATATTAAAGGTAATGCCAGGTAAATCAAACTTCTAAGATGACAGAAAAGAACTGTGTATTCAACCAGTAACTTTCAGAGATCCATGAAGCTATGGTTAAATAAACTCTCGTATTTTTGTCAAGACCCTGCATAAATGCTACCTGTACCTCCTGAAAGAACCACAAAAAACCTTTGTGAGGCTGTTCAACAAACACTGCACTTGTTCTGGCTCCTCTGGGATCATTCTCAGTCTTTACAATCAACTTCAGACTGAACTAGCTCTCGTTGAGAACCTCCTATGTGTCAGGCAACAAGGGCAGTATCAACATATCCATACCACCCTTCCCATAATTGCAAAGCATTTGAATACTGCAGCATTAGAATGAGTTTAAATTGATAGCTATTACTTAGCACATTAAAAAAGAATGAGCCCCGATGACACATATGATTAATTATATGTTATTCCATTCTGATTTTAAAAAGAGAAAAAGATTCTGTGTGATTTCACACTGTGCTAATTTTTCTAATAGGCAGAAGAAAAGGCAATAATTTAGTTGTGACAATATTACACTCCTCCTACCCAGAACCATGATAAAAGAATATCCCACTGAAACACCTCATTCAAAAGGCTGTTTTCCTTTATGATGATAGAAAAGGTATTTGTTTAGTTTTGATGACATTGTAAATGATTCCAATGTATTGCATGGAAGAGAAAAGAACAATTTTCTCTTGTATACATATTAATATGTAACCATATAAGCATAATGTTTGTGTATTCGAAAGAGAGGAGATAATTAACTGCCATCATGTTTACCTTCCTGTCATCAGTAGCACATATGGGACCTGCACATAGCTGTGTTAAGTTGGTGCAAAAGAAATTGGTTTTGCTATTACTTTCAATGGCAAAAACCACAGTTACTTTTTCCCCCATCTACCAATATTGAGCAGTTGCATCTGCCATCTTTACTTCACCTAATGGGAAGCATCACATGATGGTGTGCAAACTCCAAGCCAGTGCTGTTTTTTCCTTCTCTCTAAATCTGTTTTTCTGTTCTGACCCTTGTCTAGGCAGGAGAAAGAGGGTGGAAGATAAAATATTCCAAAGAAATAGAGCGTCCTTGCCTTCCTGACCCTGGGTGTGGAACCACCCCTACAACGTTTATTCTCTGAATTTGTCAATTTGTCCGTAAGATTGTGGTTAAGAGATCTCAGGCTGAGAAGTCTAATCCTAATTTGGCTGAAAGAAAAATATTGGTAGAGAGGCCTCAGTATGCCCTGAAGTCAAGTCTGTAGAAAGAGCAGATGGGATGGTTTTCTGTTTTGTTTTGTTTTGTTTAATAAAAAAAAAAAGAAAGAAAATAAGGAATGCCTGGGAAAAAAGAGTTCGGGATGACTGTGAGACTTGATTTTATCCCTTATGAGATTTTCCCCTTAGAACATAACCCAGTTGTCCAGGCCTACCACTATCAAATTCAAAGCATGGGAATCACAAATAATTAAAAAGTAATCAAAATATGCATTACTGTGTCATATCTGCATGTTCTCTACCTCCTATCTGGCATTCTTCATTGAGCAATTGCTGCTCATCCTTCAAACCTCAGCTCAACCATCAGTCAGTTGCCCCAGGAAGTCTGTTCTACTCCCGCACTCTCCCCAGCCTGGGGTGAGTGCCCTTCACTACCCCAGTAAAACCACAGTCCACTTCTTGTTCGGGAGGGAGATATTGCTACCCCTGAAATAGGAAATACCAATTTTGGACATACTGAATTTGTTTGTTTGTTTGTTTTCGAGACAGGGTCTCACTCTGTCACCCAGGCTGGGGTGCAATGGCGTGATCTTGGCTCACTGCAACCTTTGCCTCCTGGGTTCAAGCGATTCTGTTTCAGCCTCCTGAGTACCTGGGACTACAGGCACGTGCCACCATGCCCAGGTAATTTTTGTATTTTTAGTAGAGAGAGGGTTTCATCATGTTGGCCAGGCTGGTCTCAAACACCTGACCTCAGGTGATCTGCCTGCCTCAGCCTCCCACAGTGCTGGGATTACAGCCGTGAGCCACTGTGCCCAGCCAACATATTGAATTTGAAGGGTCTGTGGGATGTCCACATTTTAGCCTTAACCCATAGAGACCTCTGGCCTCTGTTCTTTCTCTTTTCCTGTCTCCCTCTGCATAGGAGACAGCTGCTATTCTGACTGATTCATTAGACCACATTGCCTTAACAGGCAGGGACACAGTTGAAAGGTAACGAGCAGTCACAAGTGGCCCTTCTCTTCTTCCATCTGCTGCTAGATGTGACAGGCTGGCCCTTCTGATCTATGTGGCTATTTGGGTAAGTGGATTTGGGAATCTTCCCCAGAAACCTTACTTTTCCTGTCACTCTTCACTAGGCTGCTGAGATTTGGTTTGGAAACACAGGTGCTCTAGAGGCTTGAGCTGCAGCCAGGCACCCTGACTCAGCTTACCAGGCAGCCTTACATTTGGGCCTCATTGGATGCTTGTTCACCTGGCTCTGTTTCCTAGTTCTATGTACAGCTCCTTGTCAGGAAACTGCAAACGGAAGCATGATGAATGGGAAGGTTCTAGCACTTAACTACTTCTCAAAGCTCTGACACATCTCTGCACTTCCAACAATGCACTATAATTATTTGCCTCCCTCATTAGATAGTAAATTCCCTGAGAAACTAATTTTTGTCTTCTCAGTGCTTAGTACAAAGTCCAATAGATATTAGGTGATGAAAATATGTTAAGTGAATGAATGAGTTTGGCCATTCTTAGACCTAGTTCTTCAGTCTAGCCTCTGCCACTCTCTCTCTGTTCCTGTCAAGTAGAGCTCTGAAGGTTCCCTTCACAAGCTGTGCTAATCCACACAGTTTAGCCCAGACCCAAAACCTCCTATTCTCAGCTCAATCCACATTCACTAGTAAGCATTTTTCAACTAGTCGGCCCACACTGATTTCCTTTTCTCAATACTTCTCACATAATCTGTATAGTATTTCATTACTCTCTGATTTGTCTTCAGGGTGATACACCAGAGTTATGCTCTTAACTAGACCATGCACAAGCTGGTCTCCACTTGCACTCACTTCTGGAAGACATTGTCAAGCAGGGCAAAGTTTTTGAAAACTTTTTGCAAAGGTTTTGCAAAGTTTTTGAAAATAAAGAGGAGCTGCTTTCTAGTCCCAGTAACTTGAATGAGGTAGGATAAGTCACTTACTTCCTATAGGCCTTTCTGTGAAAACTGAGGCACTAACCATCTGCTTGACTCTGTCTTGGGCGTTGTAGGAATCAGAATAAAAACATGACGACACCTGCAAAAACTTATGCACAAGTGATACCCATAGATGATGGATTAGAGCTAGGGTCAGAGGAGGCCTTAATAAGTGCCGATGGATTTACTTGATAATGATTATGTTGCTCATAGGGATCTCATTAATGAAGGCTAAATTGTTCTTACTATAACTCTAGTAAGCATTATTATTATTATTATTTGCAATGACAGCTGAGTGATCCGGTGCCTTTAAACATTTTCTAAAACCTATTTAAACCTATTTCAAACCTACTCCCATCCTAAAATTGAAAATGTTTGAGAAATATTACTATAATCTCTTGAAATGCAGTTTTGCAACTTTTAAAAAAGTTTGTTATCATTTTATTTCTGAAAGCTAATTCTGGTTCATTAGGGATTTAGAATTAAATACAGGAGTCATCAAATACTCCATTTTTACCCACCTGTTTTCTATTACTTGTAACATTATCTTAACCTGAATTTTGATTCCCATAAAGGTATACGTGGAAATTTAGGCAGGAATAATTATCCCCATCTCATGGGTGAGAATTCAGCCATGTAGTGAACTTGAAGCTCAGAGAGCTTGAAAGTCACTGAGTCAGGTTCATGGGGCCCACATGGTGTGAAGGTTAAGTCCTCCTTCTAATAAGATGAAGTGAAGAAGCAAAGGGATCAAGGTCTGGGTTGAGTGTAAGTAAAATGCAGGTTGTTTAATGCTAAATCTTCTAAGTATTTAGCTTTGATGAGGTAAGAGGTTAAAATTTTTGTTTAAAATAAAATTCCTGGATTCTCTCTGAATGGTTCATATGCATTATTCCTGTTTGTTCCACTCCATGTAATGAAGAGTTCTACAGTCATGCATCCACTATCGATAGGGGTACTTTCTGAGAAATGCATTGTTAGGTGATCTTGTTGTTGGGCAAACATCATAGAATGAATGTACTTACACAGACCTGGATGGTATGGCTTTCTGTACTCCTAGGCTGTATGACATGGCCTATTGCCCCTAGGCTAAAAACCTATACAGCAAGTGACTGTACTGAATACTGTAGGCAATAGTGACATAATGGTAGGTGTGTGTCTACCTAAACATAGAAAAGTTACAGTAAAAATTCAGTATTGTAATCTTATGGGACACTACTATATGTGTGGGCCATCACTGACTAAAATGTTGTGAAGTGTATATGACTATATGCGTGGTAATGCGTACTCAGCCTATCTCTGCTGAAAGATGGATTTTTGAGTAACTTTCTCTGTGTATTACTAATTTGAATAAAGAAAATTCCCAGATACGCTAGGTTAATAATTTTGATGTTGTGTAATAAATTATTACTTATCTTTTTTAAGATTTTAAAAATGTTTCACAAATTGGTATTTAGTTCCAATAATAAAGAAATAAAAATAAAGAAAATTTTAGGGAAATTGTGGAACAGTTTTATCTTAGTTTCATTAAAGGAAATTACATTTTGTAGCAACACTGACTCCATTGCCTGAAAAAAGTTATAATTTTTTATGTGCAGAGAATATTGTATATTCTACAAGATTCCCTAGGTCATGATGAATATTGTTATTAATGCATTTTTTTTGTAAAGTTTTAAGTTGTCACATAAACGTATTTGTGTATATTTTTTACAGTGTGGTATGAAGTACCAGTGTGGGATGAGACTCATTTTCTTTGATTTAGAAATGACATGTAAAAATATAATAACATTAATTTTAAAGTAAGCCTATGCAAATAGGTACTTGAAGGAGGAAGTTTAATAAGTTTCAGTTAAATTAATTGACATGCCCCATGTTGTATGAAAAGATAATCATCCCACTCATTGTATTTCTGACTCAAATTCTAAGAGTAGTGACCAAAATAGATGTGTAGACCTCAACGGTCTGATATGGTAGCCACTAGAGACTTAATGGCCATTTAAGTTAAAATTCATTAAAATTAAATAAAATTTAAAACTCATCTCTTTATTTGCACTAACTTACATTCAGGGGCTCAAAAGCCACATGTGGCTAGTGGCTGCCATATTAGACAGAGGGATAAAGGACATTTCACAGAAAGCTCTAGTTAGTCAGAAAGTCCTTCTGCTGACAGCACTGCTAACAAGGTTAGCAAGGGTTCCATGTGACTGGGGGGGAAAGCTCAGAAAAGTTTCTCAAATTAGCATTCCTTTCATCAATATCTTCAAACGCATCTATATGTTTTACACACATACACACACATACACACCCACACAGCTGATCTTGGTTATCATGAATAATCATATCGTCATACCTTTCACAGCTGCTGTTTTAATATTAGTGAAACAAACTCTGAATCTGCTAGTTGAGGGAGACTATAATGACTAATTATTTTCATTAAACTTATTATTACAAAATAAAATTATTATAGTGATAGATATTAATATCTATCACTATAGATATAATAATATTATTAATATCTATCACTATTGTAATAGCTTTTTCATTGAGGAGGATACACTTTTGAATGCATGATACTTTATTTAAATGCACATATATACAATGATGACAAAGGAAAACATTGCAGAATTCAGCACAATGGCTGCATGCATTGGTAGGATGGGTGGACTCTCATTTTACACGATGAAATATGGGCTGAAAATAGGAAAAGGCCAAAGAGCAAGTTTCATTTCCCATCACCACATTGAAGGGTCTTCAAGCCTGTAAAACATAAGAAGCAAAGCATGTAAGGGAAGCTGCCCAACTTCCTGAGTATTAGCAACGGTGAGACATTTAGCTCAGAAGTGAAAGATGACGGGAACTGTAGAAGTCTCCTGCTGGCATTCTAAACCAGAAGCCACGTGGAATATCAGAACGTGAGGCAGAGGCACAATGTGCACAGCCCCAGCTGAGCAGTTTTCCATGATGTTCACAGGAGTCTTGGGCAAACCTCAGAGGAAGCGTTTTAAAGGCTCTGTATGTATCAAAGGAGCCGAAGAACACAATCTTTTGAAAATCAAAATTACAGAAATCACATGAAGCTATAAGAGGAAAGTTATTGTTCTTCAACTCT
The DNA here is from genome assembly GCF_003255815.1 of Theropithecus gelada. Taxonomy (NCBI): domain Eukaryota; kingdom Metazoa; phylum Chordata; class Mammalia; order Primates; family Cercopithecidae; genus Theropithecus; species Theropithecus gelada. The sequence goes on from NC_037670.1 coordinate 88,573,964, forward strand.
AAATATGCTTCCTTTTCCTGCCAGCTTTATTATGTAATAAGGTGCTACTTATTAGACTATGAGATCTTTTTAATAAAATAGCACTCATAGGCAACTTCAAGACTGTTAAATTTTGTCTTCTTCTAACTGCACATGATGGAGTCTGTCAATCAGGGTGCAATTAATTTTACTTCATGCACTAACTGGGCCACAAAACAAAGACAAAAACCAAGTAGGTCTGGGTTGTTATTTTTCTAACAGTAAGTAGATATAGCCTACCCTAAACATTTTACTGTGGCAAACATCATATGCATGTCAGTGAAACATAGAAAGACATTTACTGCTTAGTATTAAAACAACCCTGGCCAGGCACTGTGGCTCACAACTGCAATCCTAGCACTTCAGCAGGCTGAGGAGGGAGGATCTCTTGAGGCCAGGAGCTCGAGGCTGCAGTGAGCTATGATTGCACCACTGCACTCCGGCCTGAGTGACAGAAGGAGACCTTGTCTCTGAATCATAATAATAATAATTTTTAATTAAAGAAGACAACGCTTACACATTTTCTACCTGTTTCCCTTGCATTCGCTATTTAAGTCTGGGCTGGTTCCTCCAGGGACAGGAGCACTGAGTTTTATCTCAGTTCAAATCATTGTTCCCTTTAGAGAAACCAAATCTCACAACTCTGTATTAACACCCTTCGTTCTGGCTGGCCATTTCACAAGAGAACTGAGGGAGGTTAGAAGGGAAGGTGGGTGGCCCAGCGGGTCACCCTGCTGAGTCTCTAGGGAGAACTTGGAGAGCCACATGTCAGTCACACTCACTGAGCAAGTGTTCTAGTGACCTCTTCTGGGGAACTTTGTTCTTGACGTTGTAGAACTCTGGGTTTAAGGCAGCCAAGCTGCCGCAGACATGGGTGGACCCTGTGCACTATGATCTTACCATGGTTAGAGACAGGAAGCAAGGACTGAAGAGCCAGGAGGTTATGAAGATGGAAGAGGACCCGGCTCCTCTTCAGCAGCACTCCTTGTCCAGGAGGCACCAGAAAATCTTAGCTCAATGTTTAACACTTAGACATTGGTGGGCACCTCTTTCCAAGACAGACCCAAACTGCAAGAAAGTCCTGAGACTACAGATAAACTCCTAAGAATACTGTCATTCAACGTGCATTCATTGAATGTAATAAATCACTACGTGACACAAGTTGAACTCAAATATGTCAAAAAGTAATCCGGAGCATCTAATTTACCTACAGCTTCATGTAAAACTGGGAAAGTTGGAGTAAAAACCATGGGGGACATTTTCTAGGACATCTGGATGCTCCACATATATAAAAACTACAGATCTTCCCAGCCAGAGATGGACAGTTGGTCATTTCAATTTAGAGCCAGGGACTCACTCTATGCTCCCCTGATTCCAACAATGTTAGAAATTCTATATAATTTCGAAGTTAAAAGTCAATTATTTTTAAAATTGTCAAAGGAGCACCAAATAACCTGGGCTAGAAAATATTATTCCACAGACGTTTAGAGATTTGACAGTGAGTACATGAAAAGAGAGGTCTCCTCTGCCTGCTTCTTCATCCTCATTTCTGCCGAAATCTCCCCTAGTGTAGAAGCCCCTGTCCCAATGCCTCCCACCAGGCGCCGTCTCTGACTTCCCTCCCCTGGGCACCTTGAGCTCTGCAACAATGTCCCCATCACAAGCCTTGTCATACCGAGTTCTGGGAACATTTTCTGTGCTTTCTCTCATCAAGAGGTCTGAAATCAGTGTCTCTGGGCTAGATCGTTTGCCATACCTGGGGAAAAAAAAAAAGTCTTTTAAAGCAAGTTTGGAATAGGCATAAAAACCTTTAGGAAAAAGGAAGATAGTGTACTATTTGGGATATGAAAACTAAATATTATTGTCAGTTGTTCATCTGTAACAAGCAATCTAGGTGTATGAAGCATATATTATCAGAAACATTATCATAAATATTATTTGAAATTATTTATATATATATATATTTAAACTTTGCTCAAATACTCAATAAATAATCTAGGAGGTTATTTAAACCAAACCAAAATTCCTAGTCAAATTCCTGCCTTTTTAAACAACCATAAATAATATGTATAGAGATACATACTTTTATAACTAGGTGACAGGAAATTTGAAAACATGGAAGCATGATTGTAAATGTTTCCACAATTAGTTAATTGGCTATTGTTCTGATGATACACAGCAGTTTAAATCTTAACAAGGAGACCAGATGATATTTCAAAGACAGTGCTAGAAAAAAAATCAGCAGATTGCCGTGTAAGACCCACCTGTGTCTTTGAAGCTCGATTTTCTCGTTTGTAAAATACTCCCTGCTTAAATCAGAGTCTTTGTGAACATCCAGTGTGAAACGTGAGTCCCAGTGCTTTCAAAGTGACAAAGTGATACACACATGCAAATTACTGCTGTTGAAATGTATCCATTCTTCTGGTTACCAACAGACCCTGGGTCTCATATTTCTTATATTCATTCAAGGTGCCAAATGCTAAAGCCTCTCCTGATGTTGTGATTTTAGCCTCCCTGTAAGTCTAAAGGAATCTAACTGGTTCATGGAAATGTTCTTGTTTGTTTGTTTTTTTTCTCCTATAGCAGGATATGGGTGAGACAATACACGCAGGTAAGGTTTCGTTTATCTGCGAGGGTAGTATATGCTCCCCACTCCAGGACACTACAAAAGAGTCAGACAAGTCTATACCAAATTGCATCTTTTGAAGAGGCCATTTTTCCCTTTCTCAGAAAAGGTGTTGGACACCAGTCGCCACTTTGTTTAGAAATAAATTAGCCTGGTGTGGATTGGTTAATAGGTCTAACAGCTGAACATAGCTGACAGAGGATATACTCTAATTGCCAAGCAAAATTATATCTCAATTTTTTGGAAAGATTTTCTATTACTGTTCTTTTGCTGAGACTCAAGGGAAGCAAAAACAAAACAAGTCCCTGTCCCACTCCCATCATGTGTAAGATTTCCTCGAAGATTTTCTGGAGCTGCGATATTAGACTACAGGCATCTGCTTATACTATTTATTCTATCCATCCATTGGTTTTACTACTCGTAAAACTCTAGGGCAACTGTAACTCATTTATCTTCATCATGCTCCAGTGAGTAAAAGAACTGCCAACTGTTTTCTCCAATTTACCAGTAAAGAACCTAAATCTGAAATAGGAGGATTTGCACAGTCATAGTCTTGCATCCAGTTCAGCATTGTTCACTCTTCTTCCTTCTTTAATTAATTCTGGATCATCCTTTCTCTCTACAATGCTGTAACTTTCAAAGGTTGAGTCCTTAAAGATTCTCAAACCTGGCTGCACATTAGAATCACCTGGGGAGTGTTAAAAACATACTCTAAAGCCCAGGCCCTATGCTAGAGGGTCTGATTTAATTGGTCAGGGGTGGATCCCAGCATCAGTGTACTTTAAAAGCTCCCCTGATGATTTTAATATGCAGCCAGAAAGGAGAAACACTAATCTAAGGCTGAGTTTCTCCGGGACTGGCTAGTCTTTGTAATGGGGGCTGTCCTGGGCATGGTAGGATATTTAGCAGCCTCCTTGGCATCTATACATCTAGATACCAGCAGCACCCACCTCCCGTTGTGAAAACCAAAAATGTCTCCAGACACTGCCAAATCACACCTGGGGAGCATAAAATCACCCTCAGGTGAGAACCACTGATTTAGGGGGCCATATAAGTAAATTGTAGGAGACCCACACTCTAGAAGAAGTAATGCAGCTTCCAGAAGCAATGAGCCAGGGGTATATATACAGCAACAAGAATATAAGCACAAATTGAGTGTAGGGGGAACAGGGGTCAGGGCGGGGAGAAGAAAGATAATGATATCAGATTACATCTATAGTAAATTAAAGCACATCCACAAATGACCCTGTAATTTTCAGAAACACACATAGGAGTGGGTGTCTGTGGTGGGAAGGAGAAGATGGATGTATGTTAAGAGCCTCTGCTGGTTTCTAAGAAGGAGTTTACATGAAGGTGAGACAGGAAACTCTGCCTCAGAGACCAGCTCATTCCCATCTAAGCTGAATCTCTTGCCATGAAACCTAAGTCCCTTTCCTTTATGTTTTTTTTTCTCATCAAACATGTTGGAGATAACACCGCCTGTTGACGGTGGTGACAACATCCAAAGAAACTCAAAGGAGGCCCCCAATTCCATAATTCCTATAAAAATAGCTTTCATGAAATGTCCTTAGCTTCATGATTTGTGAAATGGAGATAATTATACTCCCTTCAAAGCTTTGAGGTAAAGACTGAATGAGATAATGCCTAGGAAAATATTTTAAAATGCTAGAGCTTTGTAAAATTGTAAAGCTTTAGAGCAATCATCTTTGGAAAACTGAGTTCTACTGTATATTATGCTATAACTAAATAACTAACAAAGGTTTTTCTAGAAAAAACAGTTAACATATTTTTGTTTGTACAAGTTCTCTTTGATCTGAATGACAGCATAGCATAGCAAGAATTTGAATCAATTAACTTTCTGGGAAGTATGGAATATAAAATATTATTGCTTTTTGCTAATTAAAATGATCAGATTTCAAGGGATCACAAACCAATACTATTTAATTCTGGCATTTTCATGTTTTTCAGATTCTATATAAATTGGAGCTTTTTCAAAAGTTTTAGGATGTTGAATACCTTTTTGATGAAACAGGAAAAAGCAAACTTGATTTTAGAAGTACAGATTCTCCCCCTTTTGGATCCTTTCCAACTACTCCCTGACTTGTAAACAGTAAAAATATGGACTAATAAATAAATAAACCCCACAATACTTTAAACATATAATTTAAACATGTTAACTAACATTCATGCTTCTAAAGGGCTTATCCTTTAGATATGGTCAAATGATTAAAATAATTTAATCTTAGTAATTAAAATAAGATGTTAAATGATTTAGAGCTAAGATCAACCAATTTTGAAAACGAAATTTAAATCCTGTGTAATTTGTAAAATAGTTTGGATTTGATTTTTCCCTTAATTGTCAATGTTGAGAGTGAAAATGTGGCATTTCATTTTGACTTTCTGAATGTCCAGAATAAAGTTTACAACTTCTCAGATTCCATGTAATCCGTGGATTCATCCTAAAGTTACTGGACCAATGTAAGTTTCTTCTTAATGAAATACCAAGTGGGCACTTTCTTTTCAGAATTCACCAGCTATAAAATAGGGAGAGTCTCTGCATTTTAGATAAACTGTTTTCAGGCTAAATCTCTAATTACTGGGACTAGGATTTTCAAGTATGAGACTGAGACTGCAAAAAAACACAGTACAGAAGAAAAGAAAATAGCTCTATTTGTCTTTTTCTAAATACTGTCATTCAATTAGCCCTAGGCAGGCTGGAAAGTCTAACAATGTCTGGGGCAACCCTGCAGTTTACTCCTTGGTTTGGTTTTCTTTGGTGGTCGTTCTGTTTTTCCTAGACACCTTGCTAGCCTTTCTTCCTACAGCATTTCTCTGGCGCATTCTTGCCCCTTTCACTGGGTACTTTCGAGATTTCTGGACAGGCCCCCACTGCTGTAAGAACCACAACAAACCACAAGAGGTGAGTGAGAGGAGATTGCCAGCCTACCAGCCTGGGGAACCTGAATCTGGGGATCACGACTCTGTGACTGTAGTTGCACAAAATGGAAGGTATCCATTTTGTGCGCAGTGTGCCCCGCACAAACATTTACCTAGAGCTGACTAAGAGCCTGATACTGTCCTGCCCTGGGATAGAGCGAAGGAAAAGAAACAATCCCTTCCCCTAACCAGGATCTCCTGGTGTGCAGGCACTGGCGCTCCTGGAGTCGGTCCCGCGGGCCCACCCACCTCTGCCTGGTGATGAGGTTGATGTAGTGTCGCAGCGCCGAGTAGTATCTGGCCATGTCCTCCGCTGGCGCGTCCTCGCCCGGGTTGTCCGGTTTGGAAGGGTACGCCTCGGCCAGCGCACCCAGGCACACGAGCAGGGACAGGGCGAGGGTCAGTCCGGACAGCCCCAGTCGCTTGCTACCTAGCATCTGCGGGCACAGAAGGCTCAGCGGACGGGCTTGGGGATTCAGAGGACCCACGCGCAGCACCTCCCTCCTCTTCCTCCCGCGCTCCTCCTTCTGCTACCACCCGCGACCCCCAATCCGCTCTCGTCCCAGTCCCGCAGAGAGAACCCAGGCGTGGCTAGCACCACCTTGCGGACTCTGGGTGCCGTCTGGCCCAGACCTGCCCCTCTGCTCCACCTGAAAACTTCGCGCAACTTCGTTCCAAGTCTCGGGGACCAAGAAGCGCGCGGCGAGAGGTGCAAGGTGGGGGCCCCGCCAGTTTAGACACTTTCAAAATCAAATTGGAAGTTCCTCCTGCTGGATCACTTTTCTCCCCTCTTGCCCAAACTCTTGTCTGGGAGGAAAACTTTCTTCTCTGTTACTTTTGGTCTGCCTAGCTTCAGGGGATCAACGCTGACGGTAGAGATCACCTCAGGGTGATGACTGCGGTGGGGAAGGGGGAAAAGAATTGCTCCCTGGGCCAGAATTGCTCCCAAGAGATTTGGAGCCCAAGAATCCAGGCAGATGGCAGGGCGCGGGGCTCCCGAGCGCCAGGGATTCCTCACTCGATGGCGCTGCCAGGGAAACCTTCCTACCGCGCATCTCTTTCTGGGCCTCAAGGCAGCGACCCGCAGGGAGACCGCCAGCTGCCTTAGGATAGGGGTCCCGGGTTCTCCCTCCATATCTGCCAAAAGGTAACTCAGAAGAACCGCCCAGCGGGAAGGGCCCGGGAGAAGGGCGGTGGACAATCAGAGGGGAGCAGAGGGACAAGTGGAATTTAGCCGCCAAGAGGGCTGGTCCGCGTCGGGGCGCCGAGCCGACATAGTACCGGCTGGGGAACAGGGTGCGACCCTCCCGGCGCCCTAGAGCTCCACAGAGCCGGAGGCTGCGCCTCTAGCAAGTTCATGGGCGCCCCTTAGCTCCCACCCCTAGACAAACGGGTCGTAGCACTCACGGTGGCTGGCGCGCGGGCGTGGCTGGGCGGCAAGTTCTCTGCTGTCGGGCGCGCGTCTCCGAGGGGTGAGAGCCAGCGGATGGGGTGCAGAGAGCGGGTCGCAACCGGGCTTTTATGGAGCTTCCTCGCCGCAGCAGGAGGGGCCTCGGGCAATCACGTTTGGGTGACTCCTACCCGCCACTTCCCGCCCCCCAGTGGCGGGGGGAGGGGGCTGAAACCGCAGCCGCACGAGTGTTGGCTTAGGGAGCCACCCACACCCCAACCCTCCTGCCCCAGGCACTGCCCGAAGAAGCGGGGCCCGGGACAGCACGAGCGAGGCAGCGCGCTCCGAGCGCGCTGGACAACACCAAAGCCCAAGTGTCTGCCCTCGGGCAGTGCCCGATCCCTGCTTTTCTTCTTTCCTTCACGCCCCGTCTAGTCTTGCCAGAGATAGGAGCAGCCCAGACAATTCTTGTCGCCTGCCAACAGGACTTACCAAGCCACTGGGCGCCGGAGTAGGAAGCATCTGAATGCTCTTTGCGGTGGGACATCTCCAGGACCAGCGCGGCATCCTCACTGGGCACAGCTGCGCGCTTTTGGAGAGAGGCAACTGGGCGCACCGATTTTTCCTGCACTTAGAACAAGTCGGAGGCAGCTGCGGGAAGTCTCCAGCTAGAGGGTCGCAAAGCTGCCCCCCCCCCCCCCCGACCCCTCGGCGCGGAGCTGAGAACTGGTTTCATGAGCTTCAGCCCCTTTCCTCAGCTGGTTTTTCTAGGACATCAGCCTTCCTCAAGTACTCTCCCAGACGCAGTGAGCCAGGTTCGGTCTTGACATGAGTGTGGCGACTCAAAATTCCCCAAAGGGGGAACACGGTAAACCTTTTCCCCTAGTTTACTGAAAAAGAGCCACGCTTCCAGCTTCTAGAGACTCTTTTAAGCGCAATTTTTAAAATGTTTTTTTTTTTTTTTTTTTTTTGGTCCAAAGTGACAGTAGTTAAATGAGCAACAGTTTCTCTCTTATTTGCTAACCCTTGTATAGTCCTATGTACATTCAATTAACGTTAATTGAGAATGTGGGTTCTGATTAAGTTGAAACATGTTAAAAACGATGAACATTAATTTGCTCATCGCGTTAAACCTGTTGAATGAATATGCAAGACACAGAAATTGTTATTACAAAATCAAGATTTTATGCAGTGGACTGAGATCTTAAAGTTCCGTGAATGAATGCTCCTGGATCTTTCTAAATAAAATGGCATTTTATTTCTAAATAAAATGAAAGTCTGAATCTTTCTAAATAAAATGGCATGTTGGGAAATTAAAGCATTAAGTTACATGTTACTTTAATGCTAAAAGGACGAGTGATTCTGTTAAGCTGACACTTAGTTTTGTGCTGTTCCAACAGCATTGAATTAAATATCAAAAACTGTGAAGCAAACAATCCTTTGTGTGTATGTGTTTGTGGGATCAAACTATAATTTTGGAGACCAACATCATTTCACTTGACAACTGCTTCTCTTTCTGTATTACACAAACACATGCTGGAAACACAAATATCAAGGCTTTCAGAGTTGCTCCGGGTGCTTACATGACAGAGCCTTTGGTAAAAGTGCAAAACATCTTCTAACTTAGAACCCTTCCTAGATAAAAGGAAAGTTACAGTCCACTTTTCAATAAAATAATCTTATTTTAGAGTGTATCACAGATTCATATCAATTAAACTCTGAACTTAAAAGGTATCATTGAATTTGGGAGAAATTACTTCTAGGGAGGCCCACACCACTGTTGAGAGAAGAACACTGTGGAGGCTTGATTAATTTAGCTTAAGATAATGTCATTGATACTCAAGAATAAGAACTTATTCTCAGGGTTAAGGATTTAGAGAATAAAAAATAGGGGGTGGTATGCCCTACATGTGTGTTTACATCCTTATCTCCTTTCTCTCCAGTCCAAGCCTCATCCCCTGCCCAAAATACAAACAAAATCAACTGTTTGCAACTCAACCCTGCATATTCTCCTAGCTCCTGAGCCATTTCTCTCCTTTGTTTCAAAGTCATTTATTTGTAACAGCTTTGTTAAGATATCATTGAGATACTATGGAGCTTGTTGAGATTCAAAAGGAGGTGAATCAGTGGAGACTAGAAAAGGTAATGATCAAGAGAAGTCAAATAACTTGTAAAGGTCCATGTGGTTTGCAATTAGGAGGTCTTACTGATAGCAAGTTCATAGCTTGATTCCGGTAGAACCCAGACCACATGAAACCCAGTGGTTTCATGACCAAACCTAAGGTAAAGAAGCAGAGGCAATAAATAGATATCACTGAATATATACAAAGCTACAAATGTGTAAAATATTCAATTGGATATATTCTTACACATATGCATACATGTTATATGCTCAGGAAGCCATCATTGCAACCAAGAAAATGAAGATATACATCACTTCCCCAAATTTCCACACGTACCTTTGTAATTCCTTCCTTTTGCCTCTTCCTCACCCCTCCTCCATTGATCTGCTTTCTATCACTAGAGATTTGTTTGCATTTTCTAGAATTGCACATAAATATAATTCCACAGTAGGTACTCTTTGTCTGACTTCTTTCTGACTTCTTTCACTTAGCATCATTATTTTTGAATCCACTCATATTGTTACATGTAGCAATAGTTTCTTCTTTTTTATTGCTGGGCAGTATTTCATTATATGATATACTTCAAAATTTTTAATCAATTCTACTGCTCATGAATTTTTGGTTATTTTCACTTGAAACTTTTATGAATAAAGCTGCCTTGACATTCATATTCAAGTCTTTTTATGAACATAAACCTTTAATTCTCTTGGAAAATACTTAAAACCAGAATGGCTGAGTGAGATGGTGAGTGTATATTGGTCCATAGTTTGTTGGTGATCTGTTTTTGCTTCTGTTTTGCTCAGTTTTTCCTTAATATTTTATTTTGGATACTCTCTATTGCAATGTCTTTGAGTTCACTAATCTTTTTTTCTGTAATATCTGATTTCTGCCAATGCTATCCAGTGTATTTTGCACCTTATACCTGGTAGCTTTCATCTCTAGAATTTCAACTTGAATCTTTTTTTTTTAATTACAGGACAATATAAAGCAATGAATCTTTTTTATATCTTCCATATCTAAACATGTCCGCTCTTCTCTCTAGCTTCTTGAATATACATTAATAATAACTTTTGTACTACTAACATCTGTGTCATTTTTGTGTACTTTGGGTTGATTGATTTTTCTCCACATTATGGCTTATATTTTTCTTCTTCTTTGTATGCCTGGTAATTTTTGATAGGATGTCAGATATTGTGGATTTTACCTTGTTATTTGTTTTTTTGTATTCCTATGACTGTTCTTGAGCTTGTTCTAAGACAATTAAAAATTTAGAGACAGTTTATCCATTCAGTTCTTGCATGTGAGTTTTGTTAGGTGGGACTATAGCTGGTTTTAAACTAGGTTTACCCTTTCCACACTTTGAGGCAAAAATCCTTCTTTTTACTTTAACTGGTAACTGACTTCCCCTCAACATATACACCTCAAATTTCACAGCTCTCCCCTCTGGCTGTTGAGACAGACACTATTCCCAGCCCTTGGTCAGCATCAGACCTTTTTGTGTTGTTCTTTTCCTGGTCTCAGGTGGTTTGTTCCTGTGTATAATCTGATCAAAAATCAACTAAATCCTCAAGGGGGACACGCTTCAGACTTCCAGAGTATTCTTTCTCTTACCTGATACTCTTCCTGTGGATACTAGCTGCCCTGGCTCCCTACACTTCCATCTCCAGCTCCATCTCCAGCTCCTTGGCCAGGATGATTCAATTCCTTCCTTCTGCACTGTAGCCTGGATGACTCCTTCAGGTAGTGTATTAGTCCATTCTCATGCTGCTATAAAGAAATACCCAAGACTGGGTAATTTATAAAGGAAAGAGGTTTAATTGACTCACAGTTCTGTATGGCTGGAGAGCCCTCAGGAAACTTACAATTATGGTGGAAGGGGAATCTAACATGTCCTTCTTCATATGGCAGCTGGAGAGAGAAGTGGCGAGCAAAGGGGAAAAAACATCTTATAAAACCATAAGATCTTATGAGAATTCACTCACTATCATGAGAACAGCAGCCTGTAGGTAACCGCCCCCATGATTCAATTGTCTCCCACTAGGTCCCTCCCACAACACATGGGGATTATGGAAACTACAATTCAAGATGGGATTTGGGTGGGAACACAGCCAAACCATATCAGGCAGTGATCTGGGACCATTGTATGGCTCCTATCATTTGTTTTTTGTCTCTAAGATATTACTGTCCTTTACTGATATCCAATGTTTTAAGTGTTGTTTCCTATACTTTTGTCTAGTGTTTTAGTTGTTTAAGCAGGGAGGGTAAATCCAGTTCCCGTTTCTTCATCTTGGCCAGAAGAGCAAGTCTCATAGCAAGGCTTCTTTAAAAAGATGTTTCTATTCATTGTCTCTAGTTCTTCACCTTAGGTGTAGTCATGAAACCACTGTGATGTAGGTTCTATCTGAATCAAGTTATAAACCTGCTATCAGTAAGACCTCCTAATTGCAAACCACATGGATCTTTATCAGATATTTGACATCTCTTGACCATTACTTTCTCTTGTCTCCTCTGATTCACCTCCTTTTTCTCTGAATGTACCACCATCTCCTTTGCTGACTCACCCTTCTGTACCCCTAGTCTTAGCCCTAACCTTTCCACTCCACTCATACTGACCAATCAAGCTCATCTACTCCTACAGCTTATGATCCTGAAATCTCTCCCTCCAACTCAGATTTCATACTTGGAAACTAGGGTGATATGTCTAGCTCAGAAAAACTCCATCAAGGGCCTAAAATTTAGATTATCAAAGTGGAGCTTCCACTAACATGAATGTCTAATTAAATATCACATGAAGTCTAAAATGTTGTCAAAATTCTTCCATTGAACTATAAAGCCCCACATATTTTGGGCCCTACATACCTCCTAGGCTCATCTAACATAATTTTCTCCTTCATTCCCTGTATTTCTGTCCATTGGCCTCCTTTCTGCTCCTTAAATATGCCAATCAGCATTCCTATTTGGACCTTCATTGTGCTGTGTCTGCTCTCTGAGATATTCTCTCTCCCTACTCTTAACCTGGCCAACACCTACACATGCTTCTGGGTTTACCTTGCAATACTACTTTTCTGAGTGTTCTTTAGGTCCGTTCCAAGATGGCCGAATAGGAACAGTTCCGGTCTGCAGCTCCAAGCTGATCGACACAAAAGTCAGGTGATTTCTGCATTTCCAACTGAGGTACCTGGTTCATCTCACTGGGACTGGTCAGACCGGACAGTGGGTGCAGCCCACAGAGGGCAAGTCAAAGCAGGGCAGGGCATCCGCTCACCCGGGAAGTGCAAGGGGTCGGAGATTTCCCTTTCTTAGCCAAGGGAAGCCGTGACAGACTGTACCAGGAAAATCGGGACACTGCCACCTAAATACTATGCTGTTCCAATGGTCTTAGCAAACAGCACACCAGGAGATTATATCCTATGCCTGGTTTGGTGGGTCCCATGCCCATGAAGCCTTGCTCACTGCTAGCACAGCAGTCTGACGTCAAACTGCAAGGCAGCAAGCCTGGCTAGGGAGGGGCGTCTGCCATTGCTGAGGCTTGAGTAGGTAAACAAAGCTACCAAGAAGTTCAAACTGGGTGGAGCCCACCACAGCTCAATGAGGCCCGCCTGCCTGGGGGCAGGGCATAGCTGAACAAAAGGCAGCAGAAATTTCTGCAGACTTAAATGTACCTGTCTGTCAGCTCAGAAGAGAGCAGTGGTTCTCCCAGCATGGTGTTTGAGCTCTGAGAATGGACAGACTGCCTCCTCAAGTGGGTCCCTGACCCCCATGTAGCCTAACTTGGAGACACCTCCCAGTAGGGAACGACTGACACCTCATACAGCTGGGTGCCCCTCTGAGACGAAGCTTCCAGAGGAAGGATCAGGCAGCAATATTTGCTGTTCTGCAATATTTGCTGTTCTGCAGCCTCTGCTGGTGAAACTCAGGCAAACAGGGTCTGGAGTGAACCTCCAGCTAACTCCAACAGACCTGCAGCTGAGGGACCTGACTGTTAGAAGGAAAACTAACAAATAGAAAGGAAGAGCATCAACATCAACAAAAAGGACATCCACACCAAAACCTCATCTGTAGGTCACCACCACCAAAGACCAAAGGTAGATAAAACCACAAAGATGAGGAGAAACTAGAGCAGAAGAGCTAAAAATTCTAAATATCAGTGCACCCCTTCTCCTCCAAAGGATTGAAGCTCCTCACCAGCAATGGAACAAAGCTGGACAGAGAATGAATTTGACAAGCTGACAGAAGTAGGCTTCAGAAGGTCGGTAATAATAAATTTTTCCGAGCTAAAGGAGAATGTTCAAACCCATCGCAAGGAAGCTAAAAACCTTGAAAAAAGATTAGATGAATGGCTAAATAAAATAAACAGTGTAGGGAAGACCTTAAATGACCTGATGGAGCTGAAAACCATGGCAAGAGGACTATGTGATGCATGCACAAGCTTCAGTAGCTGATTTGATCAAGTCAAAGAAAGGGTATCTGTGACTGAAGATCAAATTAATGAAATGAAGCAAGAAGAGAAGTTTAGAGAAAACAGAATAAAAAGAAATGAACAAAGCCTCCAATAAATATGGGACTATGTGAAAAGACCAAATCTACATTTGATTGGTGTACCTGAAAGTGACAGGGAGAATGGAGCCAAGCTGGAAAACACTCTGCAGGATATTATCCAGGAGAACTTCCCCAACCTAGCAAGGCAGGCCAACATTCAAATTCAGTAAATACAGAGAACGCCACAAAGATACTCCTCGAGAAGAGCAACACCAAGACACATAATTGTCAGATTCGTCAAGGTTGAAATGAAGAAAAAAATGTTAAGGGAAGTCAGAGAGAAAGGTCAGGTTACCCACAAAGGGAAGCCCATCAGACTAACAGCAGAATTCTCGGCAGAAACTCTACAAGCCAGAAGAGAGTGAGGACCAATATTCAACATTCTTAAAGAAAAGAATTTTCAACCCAGAATTTCACAATCAGCCAAACTAAGCTTCATAAATGAAGGGGAAATAAAATCCTTTACAGACAAGTAAATGCTGAGAGATTTTGTAACCACCAGGCCTGTCTCCTAAAGAAAGCACTAAACATGGAAAGGAACAACCAGTACCAGCCACTGCAAAGACATGGCAAATTGTAAAGACCATTGATGCTAGGAAGAAACCGCATCAACTAACAGGCAAAATAACCAGCTAAAATCATAATGACAGGATCAAAGTCACATGTAACAATATTAAGCTTAAATGTAAATGGGCTAAATGCCCCAATTAAAAGACACAGACTGGTAAACTGGATAAAGAATTAAGACCCATCAGTGTGCTGTATTCAGGAGACCCATCTCACATGTAGAGACACACATAGGCTCAAAATAAAGGGATGGAGGAAGGTCTACCAAGCAAATGGAAAGGAAAAAAAAAAAAAAAAAAGCAAGGGTTGCAATCCTAATCTCTGATAAAACAGACTTTAAACCAACAAAGATCAAAAGACCCAAAGAAGGGCATTACATAATGGTAAAGGGATCAATTCAACAAAAAGAGCTAACTATCCTAAATATATATGCACCCAATTCATGAGAACCCAGATTCATAAAGCAAGTCCTTAGAGGCCTACAAAGAGACTTAAACTCCCACACAATAATAATGGGAGACTTTAATACCCCACTGTCAATATTAGACAAATCAACGAGACAAGTTAACAAGGATATCCAGAACTTGAACTCAGCTCTGCACCAAGCAGATCTAATACACATCTACAGAACTCTCCACCCCAAATCAATAGAATATACACTCTTCTCAGCACCACACCACACTTATTCCAAAACTGACCACATAGTTGGAAGTAAAGCACTCCTCAGCAAATGTAAAAGAACAGAAATCACAACAAACTATCTCTCAGACCACAGTGCAATCAAATTTGAACTCAGGATTAAGAAACTCACTCAAAATGGCACAACTACATGGAAACTAAACAACCTGCTTCTGAATGACTACTGGGTAAATAACGAAATGAAGGCAGAAATAAAGCTGTTCTTAGAAACCAATGAGAACAAAGACACAATGTACCAGAATCTCTGGGACACATTTAAAGCAGTGTGTAGAGGGGAATTTATAGCACTAAATGCCCACAAGAGAAAGCAGGAAAGATCTAAAATCGACACCGTAACATCACAATTAAAAGAACTAGAGAAGCAAGAGCAAACAAATTCGAATGCTAGCAGAAGGCAAGAAATAACTAAGATCAGAGCAGAACAGAAGGAGATAAAGACATAGGAAAGTCTTCAAAAAATCAATGAATCCAGGAGCTGGTTTTTTGAAAAGATCAACAAAATTGATAGACCACTAGCAAGATTAATAAAGAAGAAAAGAGAGAAGAATCAAATAGACACAATAAAAAATGATAAAGGGGATATCACCACTGATCCCACAGAAATACAAACTGCCATCAGAGGATACTATAAACACCTCTACGCAAATAAACTAGAAAATCTAGAAGAAATAGATAAATTCCTGGACACATACACCCTCCCAAGACTACACCAGGAAGAAGTTGAATCCCTGAATAGACCAATAACAAGTTCTGAAATTGAGGCAGTAATTAATAGCTTACCAACCCAAAAAAGCCCAGGACCAGACAGATTCACAGTCGAATTCTACCAGAGGTAAAAAGAGGAGCTGGTACCATTCCTTCTGAAACTATTCCAATCAATAGAAAAAGATGGAATCCTCCCTAACTCATTTTATGAGGCGAGCATCATCCTGATACCAAAGCCTGGCAGAGAGACAACAAAAAAAGAGAATTTTAGACCAATATCCCTGATAAACATCGATGAGAAAATCCTCAATAAAATACTGGCAAACCAAATCCAGCAGCACTTCAAAAAGCTTATCCACCAAGATCAAGTTGGCTTCAACCCTGGGATGCAAGGCTAGTTCAGCATATGCAAATCAATAAACATAATCCATCACATAAACAGAGCCAACAACAAAAACCACATAACTATCTCAGTAGATGCAGGAAAGGCCTTCAACAAAATTCAACAGCCCTTCATACTAAAAACTCTCAATAAACCAGGTATTGATGGAATGTATCTTAAAATAATAAGAGCTATTTATGATAAACCCACAGCCAGTATCATACTGAATGGGTGAAAACTGGAAACATTCCCTTTGAAAAGTGGCACAAGACAGGGATGCCCTCTCTCACCACTTCTATTCAACATAGTGTTGGAAGTTCTGGCCAGGGCAATCAGGCAAGAGAAAGAAATAAAGGGTATTCAATTAAGAAATGAGGAAGTCAAATTGTCCCTGTTTGCAGATGACATGATTGTACATTTAGAAAGCCCCATTGTCTCAGCACAAAATCTCCTTAAGCTGATAAGCAACTTCAGCAAAGTCTCAGGATACAAAATCAATGTGCAAAAATCACAAGCATTCTTATACACCAATAACAGACAAACAGACAGCCAAATCATGAGTGAACTCCCATTCACAATTGCTACAAAGAGAATAAAATACCTAGGAATCCAACTGACAAGGGATGTGAAGGATCTCTTCAAGGAGAACTACAAACTGCTGCTCAACTAAATAAAAGAGGACACAAACAAATGGAAGAACATTCCATGCTCATGGGTAGGAAGAATCAATATCATGAATAGATATTGATTTATAACAATCAATATCATTATAAAGTTAATTTATAGATTCAATGCCAACCCCATCAAGCCACCAATGATTTTCTTCACAGAATTGGGAAAAACTACTTTAAAGTTCATATGGAACCAAAAAAGAGCACGCATTGCCAAGACAATCCTAAACAAAAAGAACAAAGCTGGAGGCATCACACTACCTGACTTCAAACTATACTACAAGGCTATAGTAACCAAAACAGCATGGTACTGGTACCAAAACAGAGAGATAGACCAATGGAACAGAACAGAGCCCTCAGAAATAATACCACACATCTACAACCATCTGATCTTTGACAAACCTGACAAAAACAAGAAATGGGGAAAGGACTCCCTATTTAATAAATGGTGCTGGGAAAACTGGCCAGCTATATGTAGAAAGCTGAAACTAGATCCCTTCCTTACACCTTATACAAAAATTAATTCAAGATGGATTACAGACTTAAATGTTATACCTAAAGCCATAAAAACCCTAGAAGAATACCTAGGCAATACCATGCAGGACGTAGGCATGGGCAAGGACTTCATGACTAAAACACCAAAAGCAATGGCAACAAAAGTCAAAATTGACAAATGGGATGTAATTAAACTAAAGAGCTTCTATACAGCAAAAGAAACTACCATCAAAGTGAACAGGCAACCTACAGAATGGGAGAAAATTTTTGCAATCTACCCGTCTGACAAAGGGCTAATATCCAGAACCTACAAATAACTCAAACAAATTTACAGGAAAAAAACAACCACATTAAAAAGTGGGCAAAGGATATGAACAGACACTTCTCAAAAGAAGACATTTATGCAGCCAACAGACACATGAAAAAATGCTTGTCATCACTGGCCATCAGAGAAATGCAAATCAAAACCACAATGAGATACCATCTCATGCCAGTTAGAATGGCAATCATTAAAAAGTCAGGAAACTACAGGTGCTGGAGAGGATGTGGAGAAATAGGAACACTTTTACACTGTTGGTGGGACTGTAAACTAGTTCAACCATTGTGGAAGACAGTGTGGCAATTCCTCAGGGATCTAGAACTAGAAATACTATTTGACCCAGCCATCCCATTACTGGGTATATACCCAAAGGATTATAAATCATGCTACTGTAAAGACACATGCATACATATGTTTATTGAGGCACTATTCACAATAGCAGACTTGGAACCAACTGAAATGTCCATCAATAATAGACTGGATAAAGAAAATATAGCACATATACACCATGGAATACTATCCAGCCATAAAAAAAAAAAAAAATGAGTTCATGTCCTTTGTAGGGACATGGATGAAGCTGGAAAACATCATTCTGAGCAAACTATCGCAAGGACAGAAAACGAAACACCACGTGTTCTCACTCATAGGTGGGAATTGAACAATGAGAACACTTGGATACGGGGCAGAGAATATTACACACCAAGGCCTGTCGTGGAATGGGGGTTTGGGGGAGGGATAACATTAGGAGAAATACCTAATGTAAATGATGAGTTAATGGGTGCAGCAAACCAGCATGGCACATGTATATATATGTAACAAACCTGCACGTTGTGCACATGTACCCTAGAACTTAAAGTATAATAAAAAAAAAAAAAAGAAAGAAAGAAATATCACTTTTCTATGGAGGATTTTCCTGGTCTTCCAGCCTGGATTAGTTCCTCTATTATATGCTCTTACAGGACCTAAATTTCTTATTAGTTACATATACCTACAGTTCAATCTTATATGGACTCTTTATTTATTGTATTACTATTTGTTTAATATCTATAAATTTTGTTATGTTAACTTAATAGAAGGGACGATGCATCTCTATTCTGATTCCCAGCACTCAATAGGTACTATAGTTTGGTTTGTTTGACCCCTCCAATCTTATATTGAAATTTGATCCCCAATGTTGGAGATGAGGCCTAATGGGAAGTGATTGGGTCACAGGGGTTTGAATGGCTTTGTGTTGTCTTTGTAGTAATGGATGAGTTCTTGCTTTATTAGTTCCTGTAAGAGCTGGTTGTTTAAAAGAGCCTAGTACCTCCCTCCTCTCTCTCTTGCTTGCTCTCTCTTGCCATGTGATTTCTGCACACACCAGCTCCCCTTCACCTTCTGCCATGAGTGGAAGCAGCCTGAGGCTCTCATCAGAAACAGGTACTAGTGCCATGCTTCTTGCACAGCCTGCAGAACCATGAGCCATAAACCTCTTTTCTTTATAAATTACCTTGTATTCTTTTATAGCAACACAAATAAATTGACAATAGATTTCCCATAAATATGTATTGATCAAAATAAATATCTTTATGCAACTGAAGTTTATAACTGAGCTTTAGAAAGGCCTGATGTAACTCAGAACAGGGATTGGCAAACTGTAACCTATGGGCCACCTCCCTACCACCTGTTTTTGTAAACAACGTTTTGTGAGAACACAGCCATGCCTATTCATTTACATATTGCTTATGGCTGCTTTCTTGGTGCAATGACAAACTTGAGAAGTTACAACAGACACTGTATGACTCACAACATCTAAAGTATTTACTCTCTGGCTCTTTATAGAAAGTATGCAGAACATTGATTTAGAATTTAAATATTTTACATAAACCATAGGTTAGTGAACATAATAGACAACTTGAGGGTCCTGAGCATGTTAAACTACTTCCTGCCCGGGGCCCTTCCTCATTTTATTTTCTCTGCCAGCAAACTCCCACTTATCCTTCACATTTACTTTATATGTCATTTCTCCATGATCCCTCAATTTAGGTTAGGTTCCTCTCCAACTCCCTCATTGTATGATCCCACAATATCTTATACTTTACCTTTAAAGATCCTTTAAAGAACTTTATCTTTAAAGATAGCTCTTTTTAGGTATATAGTCAAAGTGTTATTTTTAGTTTGATGTGTCTAACATTTCATAATTGTAAGCTTCCTGAGAGCAAGGATACACGTTTTATTTTGCTAACCATTAAAATCCCCATATTTGGAGTAACAGACTTGTATACTTGGAAGATACTTGACTCTTAGTAGGTGCTCAATAAAAATGTGTTAAATGACCCTGAGACTTGGCGTGTCATTATATGTATAACTTGTAGCTGAAGTTTGTTAGGATTTTAGGGGTCCAATAGACAACAACTACCCACCACCCCTACCACCACCATGGCACCATGGAAACTGATCAATAGTCAGAAGTCAGATATAGAGATCAATATATGAGGTTTGTCACTAGTAAACTATATATTGCAAGATATACCTTTAGCTCTGCTTGCTTTTTAAGAAACAAACTTAGTTTTTCAACATTTATTTTACTTCTAGCAAGCGACATAAGGCAATTTTGCATGCTTTGTTTCCTTTCTAGAGTTATTTTTCATTTTAATGGTGTCCTTTAACATATGCATGTGTTCGAACACTGCTTATTGCTTATCTCACATATCAATATTTTCTTTCAGGTGTTTGTCTCAAAAGAATTTAAAAGAATAGCCACTCTGTAAAGTTAGAAAGGAGTAATAACATTAATATGCTTCTCTTCTTTAATACCTTTTTTTTCCCCGTGGATCACACAGATGGCAAATAACAAGAAATCAAACAGCATCCTCTTGAGATGGGAACTTTCTTAGTGGAACTGGAATTATGAAAATAAGACAGAGAAAAGGCACAATTAGTTTAGATGTGAGAGAAGCAAGGGATGATAAGGACGCAACATTTATATTTTCTAGTAACCTAGAAGACCACATATTATCCATTATATAAAAATTAAATTTAAGAATGATAAAGGATTATAATCTAATAGTTTAATTTTAAGAAATAATCTGAGGATTATTTTCTCTTAGAGAGTTTATGCTATGTACATTTATATCATGTAGTTTTAAAAATTATTTTAAAATTTGTTAATGCATACACATAATTTCTTTTGATTAATTTTTTGAATTTTCATTTGAAATTTTTTTTTTTTTGAGACAGAGTCTTGCTCTGTTGCCCAGGCTAGAGTGCAGTGATCCTGTGGCATGATCTCAGCTCACTGCAACTTCCGCCTCCCGGGTTCAGGCCATTCTCCTGCCTCAGCCTCCCGAGTAGCTGAGACTACAGGTGCCCACCACCATGCCCGGCTAATTTTTGTATTTTTAGTAGAGATGGGGTTTCACCGTGTTAGCCAGGATGGTCTCAAACTCCTGACCTCGTGATCCGCTGGCCTCGGCCTCCCAGAGTGCTGGGATTACAGGCGTGAGCCACCACGCCCGGCCGAAATTTTTTTTAAAGATGCAACTTGAAAAGTCTTGCTCCTATTCCTGTCAGCGTTTCTCTCATTTTCCTGCCTCCCACTGGGGTAATTTTTTAATTAACTTTTTGCATGTCTTCCCCAACTTTCTTTATGCAAATAAAAGCAAAAATGAATATATGTTCTTATATTTCTCTTCTTCTTATAAACAAATGCAACATGCTATACACTTTGCTTGGCATCTTGATTTTATTATTTAATACTCTATCTTGGACATCTTTCCATTTTAGAACTGAAAGCCATCTTTGATCTTTATTAAAAACAATTTTTGACAGAAACTATTTCTTTGTATAGATGTATTGTAATTTTTTTTACCAGTCCTCTATAATGTGCACTTTGTTTCCAGTCTTTTGTTATTAAAAATAATGAAACTAATAACTTTATAAATTTGTCATTTTTTAGATGTACAGGTATAGTTGTAGGAAAGTTTCTCCAAAGTGGGATTGTGAGGCTGGATACCATGGCTCACATCTGTAATCCCAGCACTTTGAGAGGCTGAAGCAGGAGGATCACTTGAGCTCAGGAGTTCAAGACCAATCTGAGCTAGCGAACATGGCAAAACCCTGCCTCTACTAAAAATACAAAAAAATTAGCTGGGTATAGTGTCACGAGCCTGTAGTCTCAGCTAGTTGGGGGGCTAAAGTGGGAGGATCGCTTTAGTCTGGGAGGTTGAGCTCCCAGTGAGCCATCTTCACTCCATTTCACTCCAGCCCAGGTAAGTGGGAAAGAAAAAAAACAAAGTGGGATTCTGGGTTCAACAGACATTTGTAAATCTTATACATAGTTGCCAAATTGCTGTACATAGGGGATTTAAAAAGTCCCACACTCACTAACAATCTAAAAGATGTCATTTTCCCACAGCCTGAACCAAGTATAGTCACATTTTGGATTCTGACAATATGACAATTAAAAAAGGGGGAAGGGGAAAAGGTATTTTGAATTACCTTAAGCTTCATTTCTTTTATTATAAATGAGATTAAGCATTTTTTCATGTATTTACAAGCCATTTTTTACCTTTCTGTAAAATTTTTCTATTATATATAATATTAGATATTATATAAGAATATCTAAAATATTCTTTGACCTTTTTTCTGGGTTGTTGATCTTCTTAAAATCAATTATATTCATTCTTTTAATAAATATTTTGAGAGCTTACTGTGGCCAGGAACTGTTCCAAGTACTTGGAATATATTTAAAAACAAAATACATACTAGGTTTAGAGTTTAAACAGAAAATGAATAATAGACAGAATTTTACAAGTAAATGACTTGGTTTGTGAGACAGTGATGAGTGCTATGCAGAAAGTCACAAAGACCTGAAGAAGGTGAAGGAGTGAGCCACATAAATCACTGGGGCAGAGCATCTGAGACCATGTAAAACCTGACATGATGACTCTAAGGAGGGCATGACCAGAGTGGTAGCAGGGAAGGGGTGAAAAATGGCTGGATTCCAGATATATTTTAAAAGTAGAGCAAACAACGTGCAAGAAAGAAGGAAGAGAGCCAAGGATGACTGCAGATTTTTTGGCCAGAGTAACTGAAAGAATGGGGTTGCGTCCAACAGTAATGGGGAGTAGGTTTGGGGTTGGCATTGGGAGCTCAGTTGAAGATATGTCAAGATTTGGATGTCTATTAGACCCCGAGATGTCAGTTGTATGTCTGAATCTGGAGTTAAGGAGAGAGATCAGGCCTTGATAAATAAATTCAGGAGTTGTTTGCCTTTTGATGACATTTAAAGGTGTGACAATAGATAAGATAACCAAGGAATTGAGTGCAGAAAGAAGCAAGAAGGCGTCCACATCAAGTCCTGCAGTGAGCTGACATTGAGAGGTCACTAGGTGAGAAAGGAAGAGCAAAGTAGCCTGAGAATGAGAGACCGGAGAGGTAGAGGAAAATCAAAATAGTTTGAAGTTTGGTATTCTAGACGTCATGTGCAAACATTTTTTCAAGAAAGAGGAAATGAACTCCTGCATCAATTGCTGAAAAGTAAAATCAAATTGACCACTGGCTAAAACTGACCTCCGGCTTGAGCAATGTGGGAGTCTTGACAAAAAACAGTTTCAGTAGAGTGGCAGAAGGAAAGACACTAGATAGGATTTAAGAGAGAAAAAGAAGATATTGGAGACAATTCAGGGCGTTTCACCGCAAAGGAAAGCAGTAAAAGGGACAGTAACTGGTGAGGGAAATGACATCAAGAGATGTGTCTTTTAAGATGGGGAAAAAGGGAGCATGTTGGTCTGCTGGATGGAATGATCAGGAAGAAAGAAAAAGTGGCACTGAGGGATACAGCTTCTAGAAGGTTTTATATATTTGAGAGTTTATCCTTTTGTGAAACGAGTTGCAAAAATTAATTTGTGGTTTGTCACTCATCTTTTGACTTTGTTTAATGTGTTGTTTTTGCCTTAGAGAAGTTTTAAATTTAAAGTTGAATGTGTCAATCTTTTCTTGTGTGCTTCTGAATTTTAGTTCTTAGTTTATTTAAAAGGCCTTCCACACTCTACAGCAGAGGTTTGTGAAATAGGGCTAAGGACCAAATCTAGTCTCTCACCTGTTTTTGCAAATAAAGTTTTTTTGGAACACAGCCACACTCATTTGTTATGGTTGCTTTTGCACTACAATGGCATAATTGAGTAGTTGTGACTTTAAAATTGTGGTAAATACATACTACATAAAGTTTTCAGTATAACAGTGAATGATGAGAAAATACTATATTTTGGGTGGAACTATGTATAACCACTAAATAGAATAGTAGACAACATTTCTTATTTAATACTATATATTTTCGAGCAGTTTATGTTGTGGCGAAAGATGTTTGGAGAGGGTGGTAGCCCACAAATCTAAAATATTTACAACATTTGACACTTTATGAAAAATATTTGCCAATCCCTGCTCTATGGTAAAAAGTAAATTTGTTCATGTTTTTTTCTTGTGCTTATTTTATGTTTAATTTATTTTTTCTTTCCTTTTTTCTTTTGCTTTCTTTTTCTTTTTTTTTTTTACATAAAAACTTAGATTCTGTCCTGATATAGTGAATAAATTAAGGTTTCAAGGTTTTTTCCTCTATATTGGCAATTAGTTTTCAATGCCGTTTACTGAGAAGTCTATAATTCCTCTGTCCCCCATCCCCGCCCGCCCACGACTGCCAGCTTTGGGATGCCGCCTTTAGCATATACAGTAATAAATTCCTATGTGTGTTGATTTCTGGATTTTCTGTTTTATTCCATTGGTCTTTCTGCCTATACAGGTATAAGAACCACACTACTTTAGTAATATGGGTTAATATGTAGTTAAGGCTTGTTCCACATCTGCCATCACTGCTCTCTCTTTTTTTTTCCTGTGTTTTTGATTTTCTAGTAATTTTTCATTAAGCTGAATATATTTTTAATATTTCATCATCTTCTTTTATGTTACTTTTTTGGTTTGTTTTTAGTAGTCTTGTGTTTCCTTTGTTTTCTATCCTTTAAGATCTAGGATCATTTTTTTATTTCTTATTTTGGCAATTGGAAAACATATAATCTGTTTTATTTCCTCTAGTATTTCTCTTAACAAATTTGAGTAAGTTGAACTGAACAATGGTTATTTTGTCTGTCCACCTAGTCGCTACTCCTGCCTTTTTTTTTTTTTTCTTTTTTTTTGAGACAGAGTCTCACTCTGTTGCCCAGGCTTGAGTGCTTGGCTTGGTCCATTGCAAACTCAGCCTCCTGAGTAAGCGGGATTACAGGCACCCACCACCAAACCAAGTTGATTTTTGTATTTTTAGTAGAGACAGGGTTTCACCATGTTGGCCAGGCTGGTCTCGAACTCCTGACCTCAAGTGATCCACCCACCTCAGCCTCCCAAAGTGCTGGGATTACAGGTGTGGGCTACTGCACCTGGCCCCTGCCTTCTTCTTTGTCAATAGATCCCTGACATCTGTATTTCCAGCCAAGGGGCTGAATTATGGTAACTCTCTCACCTTTGCCAACGATTGGTTTACGGTTGAATTTCTGACCTGTTTCTGGCCATTGAAATATTAGGGTAAGTCAGCTGGGGGCTTCTAAAAAAGGGTTTTCTCTCTGTCAAGGAAGAGGCATGTCCTTTGCCATAATTCCCTCTCTTCCTACTTTGGAGATGATACTTAGGAGGTGATGCTCAGAGCTGTGGTAGCCATCCTGTGGTCATGAGGAGCAAGATTGAAAGTACGCTGTGGCTGGCAGAATGCAAAGACCAAAAGGGCTTAGGTGCCTGACAAAATCTGAGCTGCCTAACCAGTCTTGGGACTTACAGCCTTTAGATGTCTCATTAAGTAATAAATGACCATATGGTTTAAACCACTGGTAGCTGGGTTTTCTGCTACTTGCAGCCAAAAGCTTTCCTAATTAACAAGCTACTTCTCATTCTTGACTTTTTTCCTCTATTACTTTCGTTATTTTTTTAATTTTCAAGTTATTTATTTTTTAATAAAAGAAATCTCTACTTGGGCCTTACTTTTACCTTTCTGTTTATAATAGATTTTCCTTTGTTTTCTTACCATGCTATCTGGGCTCCCATTGACTCTTTATCTCAGAGATAAGAGCTAACTTAGGCCTTCCGTATTCAAGAGTTGTGTTATATTTGCTTTTCTGTTGTCTGAGATGGTAGCAAGGATGGGACTGAGTGAGGTCTGGTAGAAAGTGTGGAACCAGGGCTATAGGTATCACAGTTGGGGAATTTTTACTCTGCTTTCCCTATAAGTTAGTTAAAAATCCTGTACTGAGGTTTACTCTGCGGAGTTGGAGCTATTTCTGATCCTGTGATAAAAGCCGGTGGCTTTCAGGTTGTTCACCAGGTCCCACATGAACTCAGAGCCTTTTCTTATCTCAAAGACAAGCTGCCTTCAGTGATTCTTTTCCCCTCTCCTCTCCCTGCTTGCTTCTCCTGCTCCCTTCTGGGATTTAGGTAGGAAAATTGTGAAAAAAAAAGGATGAATAAAGAGTTTGTCCCTATTGTCCCTTTTCTGCTTGCATATTGTGTTTCATTTTCCCAGCTAGTGAAACAAACCAATCCTAATTCTTTGTAGTTCTTCTTGTCTCTAATAAATGAATATCTACTTTTCCCTCTTGGTATAGAGAGGCAATCATTTAAAGGGATTCTGAATCTTTTCTTTTGAGCTTCTTCTCCAACTATCATTCCTCACAGTTAGCCTACTTCCTTCCAAATTAAAGGGTATCAGTGAGCTTTTTCAGTCATTGTTTCTTCATATTTTTGTCCATTGTACTGCTTCCAGAGGAGTCCAGCATAAGCTACAGTCAATTTCCAGAATCTTCTTTCTGTAGATGATATTTTTAAACCCTTATAGTATGATGATACTCCTTCCTTGGTTTGAAAGCTCCTAACATTTTTCCCCCTTTGGCTATCCTTACTTATTTTGTGCGTTTTGTTAGATTTGGAAGCAGGGAAATTTCTTGATTCTGTATTTTCTTTCCCAGAGAACCTGTGAAATTGAAAGAGTTTATTGATAGCACTGCTTCTATTGCTATGTATTTTTAGCAGTATCTAGAAGTACAAGAGAACTGTGGCAATTACCAAGATTATTTGGACCAAAATTACCTCAAAATCTACCTGATACATCCATATAATTGCAGGAAACAATATATTTTTTAGATTTGAATGTATTCTGATAGTAGCTGCAATTCTCTCCTCCACTTTGCATGTGCAGGCACAAACTGAGGATTCTGAAATAGCACCCATCGTGCTGAGATGAGACTGGCTTTGTGTTATTCTGACCAGTTACAGTTTGTCTTCCGTTATTATTAGCACGTGTCCCATACTTCTAGTTTCACCAACCCATGCAACAGCAGAATCCTTATTTTACTGAGAATAAAACATTAAAGGTGACTGTGGGAATGACAAGTTCATTTTGCCACATTGAAGGCAGACTTTCTAGGAAGATATTGACTTCCTATTATGTAGATGACACAAATGCTGCAGAGAGCAACCTGCACTTCAGGTGATAGAACTGACGAGCCTGTAGGCTTATTAAAGAGTCTTGTCTTCTCTTCTGGTAAGTTGGATTTGAAGAAGGGTCAGGCTCTGATATGAGGATGTATCATTTCAATTTTAAAGACTGGTGTGGATAGTGTGGACTGGATGTCCTTCAAGATCTACTGGAAGGCCTTTCTAGACTCCTAGGACTCCAGACACCATCACTTTCCCAACCTCACTTGCTGATAGAATTCAGATGTGATTTAGATCAGATCCAGTTGCTTGAGACTTTGATTCAAAATTGAATTATAACACTAATGAAATGTCCCATTTTTTTCATGTATACTATTAAGCGTTAATAAAAAGTTTTTAACAACTCTGAGTTATGAAGGGCGTAAGTTATATAAGGAGAGAAACAGGCTGTGAGCATCCTCTTCCTAGACCAAACTGAGGCAGAGGCAGTGTGGCCTGGAGCTGGTGGCCCTGGTGGAAGGTTCCAGATTCTGCGACTTCCTGACTGAGGCAGGAGCAGCAGTGTTCTTGGCAGCCTGGTTCTGTGGTGAGGTTTCCGGAGTTGTTTCTGGAAGCTCAACCTAAAGCCTGCATCTTTGCCACCCACTCCTTCAGACTCTACCCTTTAATAAGTCTCTTTCTGCTTCAAGTAACTAGAATAGGTTCTGAGGCCTCTTTCTGCTTCAAGTAACTAGAATAGATTTTTGAGGCCAGAAACTAAGATCTCCGAGCAACAACAGGACCATGGGAGAAACACTGTTAGGTTGGTTCTCTTGAGTCTCAGAGATGGAAAACACAGGCCTGTATGAGGCATTACCCCTCATCCAACTGCTTTCAGGGGCCCATTTTAACTGCCGGAGCGAGGAAAATGGTCCTGTGGAGATCTAGGGCATTATTCTCAGAGATGTGTGCTGTTGGAAGGACAGCTGGCACCTGGAAGCATGAAGGAGAGTGCAGAGTCCGAGCACTCCCACTAAATCTTCCTTCTCCAAGGCTGCTCACTTCACAGCAAGAGTGTCACGACAGTTAGGATGGCTTGGCTGGAAGTAATAGAAAACTCTCTCCCCACATAAGAAGCCCAAAGATAGGGCATCTCTGTCATAAGTTAATTCAGCTGTTCAATTATGTCATCAAGGCAGAGGTTCTCTCCACCTTTCTGCTCTGTCATCAAGACATGATGGCTTTGACTCAGAGATTAGCTCCCTGAGGGATTGTTAAATGTTTGTCCCTAGATTTGGTTTCATTCAGATACACCAACATTTGTTTGAAGAAAGGTTTGCATTTTTTATTGATATATAATAGTTATATAGACTTTGGGGGTACATGTGATATTCTGATACCTGTATATGATGTACAGTGGTAAAATTTGAGTAATTTGAATATCCATCACCTCAAATATATATCTTTTCCCTGTGTTGGAAACATTACAAATCTTCTTTTCTAGCCATTTTGGTGTATACAATAAATTATTAACTATAGTTTCCCTTCCTACTATTGAACACTAGAACTAACTCCTTCTAACTGTATTTTTGTACCAAAATGTGCAGTTTTCTGTGTGATTGTTCTTTTCTTTTTTTTTTTTTAAACAAATGCTAGAATTTTGTGTGGATGCTCTTAGCGCCCACTTCCTCCTTCCTTCCTGGTTTTGAGCTTCTGCCTAACCCGTTCTCTAACAAGGGGAATGGGGGGAGATCAGGAGTTGAATTCAATCAGGCAGAATTTATCCTGGATTGCGAGATGGATTCGCTTCTCCCTGAGAGTAAACCCAAATAAAAAAATTTGCTGTGACAGCAAAGAAGAATAGGAGGATGGCTGTTAGGCAACCAACAGGGTTACTTCCCCGGATATAGTTTGTGTGGGTTTCGTTTTGTGTTTTAAACTTAATATTTTTTCCTTTTCTTTTTTTTTTTTAGTGAAAAAGTAACATGCTCATAAATAGAAACAAAGTAACCAGTACAAAAGGCTTACAGTAAAAAGAAAAAAAAAGACTCTACCCACCCTTATGCCATAACTTACACAAAAATTATGAAATATCACTAAGAGAAAATTTTAAAATGCTAAGCAAAGGAAGGGAAATAACATATTTACGGGTTGAAAGTACTGATATTGAAAAGGTTCTACCCAAATTGATTATAGATTCAACACAATGCCAGTTAAGACCCAGCAAAGTTTTTCTAAGAAGTCAACAATTTGTTTCTAGCATTTGTGTGAAAATGCAAAGGGCATAATATTCAAGATAACCTTAAGAAGAAAAAAACTGGAGACTATACATACAGGACACTGTGGCTTATTATAAAGTTCCAGTCATTAAGACAGTGTAGAGTGGATAGTAGGAAATATAAAAACATATCCATTCATATCCAATGACTCAAATACGACTTAGTTTCTGTATAGAGGGGGGAAGAATGGTCTTTAAAAATAAATGATACTAATTCAATTGGATATCTGCATAGAAGGTATAGGTAGTATTTTTCTCCATTTGCTTAGAACTTCTAAATTTTATTTTAACCGTATTTCATATTTTTTGTATATACTTTTTTCCAGATTAATAAAATTCTTTTCTATTTCTAATTTGCTAAGACATTTTATCACAAATAGATTTTGAAATCCTTTTGTAGTTCATAAGTGTGACGATTGGGTTTTTTCACGCTCATGTGTGAGATATGCCTCCCTTAAATGTTCTTACACCATCAGCACATTACCCATCTGACAAGAAAAAAAATAGATTTTTGACTCACATCAAATACTTTTTTGCATCTATTGACATAATCATGTGATTTTCTATTTCACTTTGTTAATGTGTCTAATTACATTGCTTTGTTCTCAGACTTTAACACTTTAGCATTCCTGGAACAAAAGTCACGTAGTCATGATGTAGTAACCATTTTATATATCACTGGATTTAATTTACTGCTTTTACAAAAATTCTTATATATATTTCATGAAAGAACTTGGCAAGTAATTTCCTTTTGAGTAATGTTCTTTCCAGAATTTAATATCAAAGTTTTGCTGGCATCATAAAATATGTTGGGAAGTGTTTCTTCTTTTTCTTTTATCTTAAAGAATTTTAGGAAGAATCCGTTAGTGAAGTCATCTGGGCTGAGGAAATTGTTCATGGAAAAGTATTAATTTATAGGTTCAATTACTTTACTAGATAAAGAGCGATTTAAGTTTTGGATTTCTGTTCATCAATTTTGGTGAGGTCTATTTTTATAGGAACTTTCTTATTTTCCCTACATTTCCAAATTTATTGGCATAAAGTAGTTCCTCATATCTTTTTTTTTTTTTTTGAGATGGGGTCTGGCTGTGTTGCCCAGGCTGGAGTGCAGTGGTGTGATTTCAGCTCCCTGTAACCTCCACCTCCTAGGCTCAAGCAATCCTCCCACCGCAGCCTCCTGAGTAGCTAGTACCACAGGCACACACCACTACATCCAGCTAATTATTTATTTATTTTATTTTTTGTATTTTTAGTAGAGGCGAGGTTTCACCATGTTGCCTAGGCTGATCTCAAACTCCTGAGCTCAAGCAATCCTCCTGCCTCAGCCTCCCAAACTGCTGGGATTACACGTGTGAGCCACTGCACCTAGCCTCACTCTTGTTTTTTAATATCTCTATTGTCTGTAGTGATGTACACCTTTTCATTCTGACATTGATAATTTGTGACTTGTCTCTTTTTTATCTGTCCTTGTAGATGTCCATTAATCTTACTAATCTTTTCAAATGATAAACTTTTAGCTTTTTATATTTCTGTATTTCATGCTCATTTTCTAGTCATTAATTTCTTCTCATTTTAAAAATTGACTTTCATCTACTTTGGGTTTAATTTGCTGTTCTTTTTCTAATTTCTTGATAATACTTAGCTAATTGCCATTTCAACTTTTCTTCTTTCTAAAATATGCATTTACTGCATAAATCCCCTCCCCAAATGCAACTTTAGCTACATCCCATGAGTTTCAATATAATGAATTTTCATTATTAGTCAAGTGAAAATATTTTCTAATTTTTATTGGAATTTCTCATTTAACCTATGCACTATTATTATTATTGTATAATTTCCAAATAGTATTTTCTAGTTTTTTTTTAAGTTTAGTTGTATCCTGATCATAAAACATACTGCGTATGATTTCAGTCCTTTGAGATTTTCTGAAAGTTGCTTTATGGTCCAACATAATATCAGTGTTAGTAAATGGTCCATGCACTTAGGAAGAATGTGTATTCAATTGTTAATTGTGTTGTTCAAATCTACATACATATTTCCTTTTTTCCCCCCTACCTGTTCTATTAGGTATTCAGAGAAGTGTCTTATCAACTTGCATTTTGGTAATAGATTTGCTTTTTGGTAATAGATTTGATTTTGGTAATAGATTCATTTCCTTTTTTTTTGTTTCCATCAATTTTTGCTTTTATATATTTTAAAGCCATAATATCAAGTGCATGTATTTTTAAGTTATTATCTCTTGTTGGTGGATTAGCCATTTTATATATAAGAAACACCCCTCTTACTCTCTAGTGACGCTTCTTGCCTTAGATTCTACTTTGTATATTGATGTAATCATACTAGTTTTAAGGGGCTAAAGTTTGCATGGTGTATTAAGCTGGTGTCCCTGAGAAGCAGACTTTGAGTACAGAAGGTGAGAAGTAAACCTAGGAACACTGGTAATGTCACCTG
This sequence comes from Theropithecus gelada, assembly GCF_003255815.1. NCBI lineage: Eukaryota > Metazoa > Chordata > Mammalia > Primates > Cercopithecidae > Theropithecus > Theropithecus gelada. Next base: position 88,605,593 of record NC_037670.1, read on the forward strand.
AGTAGACACGGAAGGGAAGGAAGCTGACACTGGATGCACTAGTGAGATGTTGGCTGTGGACAGCTGGGGCTCACTTCCCCTCTTGGAATTCTCCTCTAGGCTCCTCAGTGGCTTTGCTGGCAGACTGCATGGAAACGCCTTGGAATTTCTCCACCTGAAGGTGAGCAAGCTGGAGTATTTACTGCCAGCTCACATCCTCACTAGACAAGGGCTGCTCCTAAGGGCATCAGCTCCTCAGAATTTCTACTCTGTCCCATTTTCCACCAGCCTGTATTCCCCATCAGCCTGCTTCCAGGGTTAAAGAATGTCCTCAGGCGAGACCCAGTGCTACATGCCACTGAAAGACATCTGGAAAGTCATAGCGAATGCCAAGGGCATTCACAGTGTCTTCTACTCATGGAATCTATTTCCCCGTTCTTTCACTTTCAAACTTTTTTGTGTCCTTATATTAAAAATGTGTCTCTCATAAGCAGCCTACAACTGTTTCACCCCCACCCAGAGTGACCATCTTTGTCTTTAAATTTAGCCAATTTGTCCATTTACATGTAATGTGATTACTAACGAATTTGGTTTTATAATTATCATGTTCCGTTTGTTTTCTATTTGTCATCATGTTTTATGTTCATTTTTAAAAATTTCTTGCCTTTGTTTGGATAATTCAATTTTAAAATTATGTTATTCTCTTCTTCTGCTGTTACTATATTCTTTTCCTATTGTTTTGGTTTTTTTCCCTAGAGATTCTTTACTAAATACAGTCAAATACAAAGTATACTTTTACCATCTCCTCCTGGATAATACATGAACCTCAGAACTGAGATCTGGAGCATTTACTAGGTTGGCAAATGGACATCTTTGGCAGGTCCTGGACTCCATTTTTTTTTATTTTCTAAGGACTGTGAGGCAGTCTTCCAAACACCCTCTGCTCTGCTTCTCAGTGGCTTTCCATTTAGCTTCTTCATCTCTTGCCCTCTGCAGAAAAATATTTGCCAATTCATTCATAGGGAAACCAGTTGGTTTTGGGCTATTCTCCTGCATCTCCTCTTTCACCAGAATCTTAACCACTCAAATCCTTGGCAACTCCCAGCTCCAAATTTTTTATTATTTTCTATTTTTTATTTTATTTTTTTGAGACAAGGTCTTGCTCTATCACCTAGGCTGGAGTGCAGTGGTAGGACCTCAGCTCACTGCAACTTCTACCTCCCAGGTTCAAGTAATTCTTGTGCCTCAGCCTCCTAAGTAGCTGGGCTACTCAACCACCATGCGTGGCCACCATGTCTGGCTAATTTTTGTATTTTTAGTAGAGATGGGGTTTCACCATGTTGACCAGGCTGGACTCGAACTTCTGACCTCAGATGATCTGTCCACTTCAGCCTTCCAAAGTGCTGGGATTACAGGCGTGAGCCACTGCACCAGGCCCCCAAATCCAACGTTTGTCTCCTTAGTTCTTGAGAGTCCCCAAAGTTCTGCAGGTTTCTCTGTTCCTTAACAGCTGCCTTCTGCATTGACTTTCACTATCTTGCCAGCACTAAGAATCAGCAAGTGCCCCAGAAGCGAAAGCAACTTCCAGGATATCTGCCTACTTGGGCTGTCCCCTTTCCCTTGCTTGCCTTAGCAGCTATTCAAATGCCTTCAACAATGTTTTATGTGTATCATCCAGCTTTTCTGGTTGTTTTGATGGTGGGGACAGTCTGTTAGAAGCTACTCTAGCATAACCAGAAGTGAAAATTCTTCTAAAATGTATTTACTCTGTCATTTTTTTGATGGACAGTTAATTTTTTCCCTAGTCTCCACCTATTACAAAAATTGTAGCAAGAAATAAGTTTGGACATCTGTCTTTGCTGATGTGTGCATGTAGCTGTTGAATTCCTGCAAAAGGAGTTTCTTGGTCAAAGAAAAGCATGAGTATGAAATGTTGATAGCTCTTACCAAATTTTCCTCCCAAGAGATGCATCAAAATGTGTGAGAGAGTGTGTTTCCCCAAAGAGGGTGTGTGCTTTTATAGAAGAGGTACAGGAGTTTCTTCAGAGGTACCTGAAGATAGGAGGATGAATGTGTCTGCTTAAATTCTTGGTCCCCCCATCTGGCCTCAGGACAAAATGGAAGGGATCCCCTTTCCAAAGAGAAAAATCCATGTCTGTGCTCAAAGTATCTTTGCTCCATAATAGGACTAGAACCCAAGGGAAGTAAAAACTAACTGAGCCACAAGGAAGATCAAGTTAATACATGGACCCGTAATGAGGATGGAGAATTCCTACTGTTTCTATCAAACTGATAGGGGTTATGGGAAGCCTCTTTTATAGACCTTTAAAATGCTGATGAGCTCACCAGAAGTTCTTTTCCAAATATCCATGGTTTTGTTTCAGTGTTAGTTCAAGAAAGTTATTTTCATTTTGAAACAACTTTAAAGTTCAAATTTTGAAATACAGAATTTCCCTTACATGTCTAATGGTTTTGCACTATTGAGAAGTAATGACTTAGGTTTTTATAAATGTATTTGGGTATCTTAAGGATGGGTCAATTTGTTAGCTTTCTGGGAATGTCAAAGCATAATATTGATAACTCTTTATTACCCTTATTCTTATTTGATAAGTTAAGGTAGTACATGATTTTGCATTTGGAAGCATTTATTTCATTGTTCAAAGACTCGTTTTATTTTCTTCTTCTTTTTTTTTATTTTTTATTTTTATTTATTTATTTATTTTTTGAGATGGAGTCTCGCTCTTGTCACCCAGGCTGGAATGCAATAGCATAATCTTGGCTCACTGCAACCTCCACCTCCTGAGTTCAAGCTATTCTCCCTCAGCCTCCTGAGTAGCTGGGATTACAGGCACCCACCACCATGCCAGGCTAATTTTTGTACTTTTAGTAGAGACGGGGTTTTGCAGTGTTGGCCAGGCTGGTCTTGAACTCCTGACCTCAGGGGATCCACCCGCCTCAGCCTCCCAAAGTGCTGGGATTACAGGCATGAGCCCACCGTGCGCGGTGCAAAGACTCTTTTTCAATTCAAATTCTTTTTTTTTTTTTTTCTCCCTCTCTCATTGGGTCCTGGGGGAGTTAATTTAAAACCACCTACATGAGATGGCGTTCAGGAATAATTACATCAAGCACATACTGTGTGCACCTTCAGCTATTTTTACCAAATCTTCAGAGCATCCTCTCTGACTGGGAAACACACTGCAGTCTACTCATGAGAATATTATTCTTTAAATTTCAATGCTACAGCAATACTGTCTGGTAAGATAATCGTCTCCAGCGGGATGAAATAAGGCCAAGAAACCAAAGCTCTCCAGCCTCTTCTAAGTTTGCTTCTGATGCATGCCTCTCATCCTTGCTTCCTCCAGCAGGCCCCAAGCTGCCTCCAGGTTCCACTGTGCCAATATTCTTAGAGCAGTCTGGTTTGCTGACATGTTTTTGCCTTAGTATTCCATTTCTCACATCCTCTTATGGCCATTTTATTTTACTCTTAAGAGGGGAACTAAGATAGGTGGCCTGAAGTACAGTAGTAACTTCCTTGAATCACACTGTCCTGTCTAATGTCAATGAGATAACTAAGGCACATCCACAGATCGCATTCTGGGCCTTTAAAAGCACTGCATATAAACTCAGTATTTCGTCTAGACAGTTTTCTTATCTTTTTCAACTGGCCTTCTTTGCTGACTCATGTCAGCTTTGAGCTCAGATTAGCCTGTGAACTTTACCTGGCTGAAATTCGGTTTGGCCTGACTTTGCTATTCTTGATTCCACTTTTGATTCAGACTGAAATATAAGATAAGGCTATGTTCAATACAAGCACCTTACAATCTGATGAACATGGACTTACTCAAGGAAGAGATTGATCTGCCTCATGTGAGAAGAAGTCTGGGTTGAAGTAGATTAGGGCTGGAACAGTAGCTCAAGGATGCTATCTGGGAACTGAGCATTTTTTCTTCCTGCTCTACCACCCTGAGGATGACTGATGTACCTCCAGCATCAAGCTCAAATTCTAGTCAAGATGAAAGAAGCAGCAGAAGACGCCCAGCCAACTTGAGATTGTTTCATTCATCAGATCTACCATCGTCTCTCCTAGCTGCAAAAAAGTCTGGGAAGGTAAGTTTTAGCTTTCTAGTGTCTACAGCAGAAGAAAGCACGGAATGGGATGTGAGTGGATTTTAAATGATCGCGTTTACAGTGTCTATCTAGTAGGTTTGGGTTCTTTTGGCATCTTGTCCTACTCATTCCAGGTTTCATCTTCAAGATTCATCATTGGGAAACCACACCTACCACTTCCCCTTCTGCTGTAAAGACAGGACAATGAAAGCCAAGATATAAATAGTCTGTCATTTACTTAGAATTTTTTTTCTTTAATGTTGGGAAAGCACAATGGCCAGATGTCAGAAAACCTGCATTTTAGAATTAGATTATTTATCCAAAACTGTCTTGTTTTGAGCAAATCACTTAAAGTCTCCGAGTCATCGTTTTCATAAAATGGAAGAGTTGGACCAGAATCTTCTGTCCTTCCCTCTTGCCTAGGATCTCAAATGTCTATCATTATAACAGTCCCTTGTTACCACAGGGACTCAAAGAGGCCAGGCCCAGAGAAGAGGCCCCACCCTGCTGCCCATCATGCTCATCTCCCCCTATCTTCTAGTCATCTCTTAGAACCTCCCAGAACTTGGACAGAGAGAACTAAGGGGACTAATATGAATTTAAAACTGTGTTTTTCATTGTCCTTATTGACTTTTGGCTTTAAAATATGAACTATTTTCAACTTTGTTGGTAGAACCACAGTTCCCCCTTCAGGTAGTGGTGGCTTCTCTGGAATCATAGGAGTGACTTAGAGATCAAGCCATTGAAATGGTGTCATCTACCAGCTTTTATTCACTGCTTGGCCTAACGTGGCCCAGGGAGCTGCCTTAGAACCAGTCTCCCATCTTGTTGATATAGCAAGTTTTCTCCAGGCCTGTGCCTATAACCTTAGCACCTACTGAGTCTGTGAAATATTTCCAAAACTTGCTTAACTGTCTAGAATCCTGGAATATTGCTGAAGATGGAAGGAAGTATCTGAGTATGCAAATGTATGCAACTACTATAAATCCTCTAAATAACTTAGAACACATTTGGAGGCTAGGATTTGTGATTAATTTTCAGATATTTTCTACAACTATTGTCATTGGTTTCTTCTCTCAACTTCTTTTCAACTCAGACATCTTTTGCTTGGCAACTGGTTTACCTTATCGTGGGTATAAAGTAGTTAGATATGTACATTGTGTTTAGTGCAACATTAGTCAAAGGCTTGGACTCTCTCTTCATGTCATGATTATCCTATAAAATGTTCGAACTCTCTCTTCTAGTGGGTTCTCCACGGGAGAAGGGGGAAGGGGTGCAAGGGAGATTGTTGGGGGATTGACCAGAGAGTATGTCTCCAAACTGTATGCTCAGTGGGCAACAAGCTGACCATGGATGCTGCAGCCAGGGAGCGGGGTGTCCTCCACAGCCATGTCTCTGGGGTAAGATTGGAGCTTAGTCAGCTCTCTGGGTCTCTTGGAATCACCTTTAATGTTCTTCCAATCTCCTCAAAATGGGGTAGTTCTACCTCTTCCTCACGGGAACATTATTCTTCACCTAGAATCTTCTGAGGCATAAAGGGAGAAACTGGATATCTCTGAAACTGTACATCTGAGAATTTTAGTCTCATGCTGCCTTTATTTCTGTTTCAGATGGAGAAAGGATGAGATCCTAGCAGAGGTTCTTAAGGAGTTTGTGGATAGAATTCGGAATGTCTATAAACTTGAATTTTAAAAATACATCTTTCTTTTCACTATCCTTTAACTAAAATTTAATATTTAATCATGAAAGTGGGCAACAACCACAGCACTGTTAGCAGTACCTGTGATTTTGATACCAATAGGAATCATAGTAAGTTTATGTCATGTTTAAGTTATTGCAGAAACTAGAAAATAGCAGTATATCCACAAGTTTAAAAATGTGGTGATTAGTGGCCCCCACCACTAGATTTTATTTAATGCATTAATGAAGGAGTATATATTTTATAATGGCACATTAAATATAGTCTGATAATATTAAAAATATTTTAATATTACTGTTTTTCTTTGATTTTTGTTATGCATTTTACAATTTTTTTTGAGGAGGGATTTTAGCAGATTACCAAAGAGGGTCATGGCACAAAAAGTTTTCAGGACACCCACCATAGGGACACAAATTTATAGAATACACAAAGGACAGAGATGGAGGGAAAACATACTTTAAAATGTAAACAGATTATCCTGCTAACTACAGTACAAAAGAACTAAATGTAAGCCCATGTGCAAAAGTTATTTCAATCTAATGTATATTTCTCCTAACTTGATTAGCCTCTGGGTACAAATGGGGCAATGTTAATGGTGAAAGCCACATTTCCCTTGTATCTACCACCTACTCTAGTATCTCCTACTTTTACCCAAATCTCAATTTTTATGAGAATTTCTGAAAGTGTTTTTGTTTCTTCCTTTCTTACTGTCTTTCTTTGTGGTTTGATGGTTTTCTGTAGCGGTATGCTTTAAATCCTTTCTAATTTTGTTTTGTACTTCTAAAGATTTTTGTAGGCCAGGCACTGTGACTCATGCCTGTAATTCCAGCACTTTGGGATAACCAGGCGGGTGGATCGCCTGAGGTCAGGAGTTCAAGACCAGCTTGGCCAACATGGTGAAACCCATCTCTACTAAAAATACAAAAATTAGTCAGGCATCATAGTGGGTGCCTGTAATCCCAGCTACCCAGGAGACTGAGGCAGAAGGATCGCTTGAACCCAGGAGGTGGAGGTTGCAGTGAACTGAGACCATGCCACTGCACTCCAGCCTGGGTGACAGAGCAAGACTCTGTCTAAAAAATAAAAATACTAAGATTTTTGCTTTGTGATTACCATGAAGCTTACATAGAACACCTTATATTTAGTCTATTTCAAACTGATGACAGCTTAACTTTGATTGCATACAACAACTCTATACTTTTACTCCTCTATCTCACATTTTGTTTTTGATGTCAGCTTACTATCAACTTAACAATAACATAAATAGTCACTTAACACATATTTCATATGTTACATGTATTATATACTGTATTCTTACCAATAAAGTAAGGTAGAGAAAAGCAGTGAGCCGAGATCGCGCCACTGCACTCCAGCCTGGGCGACAGAGCGAGACTCTGTCTCAAAAAAAAAAAAAAAAAAAAAAAAAAAAGAAAATGTCATTAAGAAAATCATAAAGAGGAAAAAATATATTTACTATTTATTAAGTGGAAGTGGATCATCATAAAGGTCTTCATCCTTTTTGTCTTCCTGTTGAGTAGTGCAAAGAGAAGGAGGAAGAGAATAGGTGGGTCTTGCTGTCTCAGGAGTGGCAGAAGTGGAAGAAGTGGAAGTGAAAAGTGGAGCAGGAGAGGCAGGCAAACTGGGTAACTTTTACTGAAAAAATTCATGTATAAGTGGACCTGATCAGTTTAAACCCATGCTATTCATGGGTCAATTGTGTTCTTTATCTTCTGGCCTGAAGAATTTCTGCTGAGAAATCTGCTGATAATCATATTGGCACTACTTTCTATGTGGTGTATTTCTTATCTTTTGATACTCTTAGAATTTTTCTTTGTCTTTGAATCACAATAGTTTGATTATTATTAATATGTGTTTTGGTGAATTCCTCTTTTGGTTGAATTTGATTGTAGACTTCTAAGCTTCCTGAACCTAAATGTTGGCATCTATCTCTAAATAAGGAAAGTTTCGACCATTATTTCTTTAAATATACTTCCTGGCCCTTTTCCTCTTTCTTCTCCTTTTGCAACTACATTATGCAAAGGTTTGGTCTCTTGTTGGTGTTCCATAATTCCCACAAGATTTCTTTATTTTTTTTCATTCCTTTGTCTTACTGCTTCTCTGACTGGATAATTTCAAAAGTTTTGTCTTCCAGCTCACTAATTCTTTTTTCTGCTTGATCAAGTCTGCATGTAAAGCTTTCTATCAAATTTTTCAGTTCAGTCATTATATTCTTTATCTCTAGATTTCTATTTTCTTATTATTTCTACTTCTTTGTTAAACTTCTCACTTTGTTTATGTATTGTTTTCCAAATTTTATTTAATTTTCTATCCATATGTTTTTGTAGTTCACTGAGCATCTTTAAGAGGAGTATTCTGAATTCCTTGTCAGTTATTTCATAGATCTCCATTTCTTTAGGGTATATTAGTGGAATGTTACTAGTTTATTCTGGAGGTGTCACAATTCCCTGATCATTCATGATCTTGTGTACCTGCATTTTTGCATTTAAGAAGATGGTCCCCTGTTCTGACCTTTGCAGATGTTCTTGTTTTTTTTTTTTTTTTTTTTTTTTTTTTTTTTTTTTTTTTTTTTTTTTGGGGGGGGCCCCCCTTTCCGCGGATTTTTTGGGAAGAAGGGAGGGCTGCCTGGATACTGCTAGTCCTCCTGAAACTTTACTTCTTTAAAAAATATTCTGTAGCTCACTTGTCAGTAACTCAAATTTACCTTCTCCTTTGAGTTTTCCTAATTAGTGATATTTTACTACCCTCTGCATCTGTCTGGCTTCACAGTTCCATGAAGTAATACCAAAATCTATATTTTCCTGGATTTGCTCCTTGTTTATCAGATTTCTTTCACTTGCTTAACCATGCCTAAGGCACATTTAATAGCTATTTGTATATAATTTAAGAGAAGTTGATTAGAAACCAAAATTTGTTTATTTCATTCATATCCATTGTTCATTCATTCATGTGTTAATTAAACTAATGTTTCATTATGCATCTACTACATGTCATAAAGTCAATAAAAAAATCTTAGGGGACCAAACACTAACAAAGGTGATGACACATGCCAGAGATTTCTGAGCTGTGAGAAAGACCTAAGCTTCTTCAGTTCCATGAGGCTACTGACACATATTTTAAAATGAAGACATGACACACTTTTTTTTTTTTTTTTTTTTT